>NW_027632879.1:0-176818 GCF_902686455.1 Sciurus vulgaris | reverse complement strand
TCTCTACATTGATGTGCATGTGTGTTACCTTAAGCATGCATATTGCATGTCTGTGTGTGCATGCCTGTGTGTGTTTGTGTTGTGCATGTGCATGTCAGGGGCAGGGTCTGGAAGGGGTCTACATTCCCCAGGGTGATAAAGCCACAGAAGTCAGGCCCGAGAACATCTCGAGGGGTCTGGGGCTTCTGCTTTGCTCTCCCAAGGCTTCTGCAGATTCTTCAGCGGAGAGGCAGTGGGTGAGTTGGCCCAGACCCCACAGGCCTTCCCTTCAGGATCCTCGCATTTGGTAAATCTGGCAGCACCGCATGTCACTTTGGCAGGTGTGAGGGGAAAAGAGACATCTTGGCAGCCCAGGCTAGAATTTCTTGATATGTCTTAATACTTCAGTCCCCAGGCCTACCCTTTCTGCAAGCCCCTGGGCATTCAGATGCAGCCAATCAGCAATGTGGACTCTGAAGCAGTGTGAGAGCTGGCGGAAGGGAGTCGAAATGCTCTTCTCTACTCCTCCTTGTCAGCATGGATTCTCACAACTTCAAAAACAATCTTTTTCTCTGAGAACTTCATCTAGTTCTTTCTCTAATGGAAAAACAGAAAATGGAGCTGCTGGCCGCTGGAACTCTTCCAGATCTCTGTGTGTCTGCATAACTTTGAGTATAATTGACTCAAAAACAAAAGACACACAGAATGTTTGAAATGAAATTCAGAAAAGAAAAACAAGTCTTATTTAGCAGTTGATTTGCAGAGTGCAAGTACTACATGAGGGTTCTGTCGCTGGAGTTCCTGGTACCTGCTGAAGATGTTTTCCTGAATTCATACAACTTATATTGATGGTGGGAAGGAGTTGTTTTGTTTTAGAAAAAAATAAAATATACAGGAAGATTCAGAAAAGAGTTTAAACTCTCCCCAGCTAACACGGCGGAGAACTGAAAGGGGAAGAACGGTCCCTGTCCCAGGTAAGGGGGCAAGGGAGGCAGGACCCCTGCCCTAAGCAGGCAGCAGACCCCTACTCCTACTGTGCTCCTACTGTGTAGCTAGGAAATGCCGGACCAAGGCTTCAAGGCCTGCTGGGACATCACCCTGTGCTCTTGGAAGGCAGATGCCTCCCACCGACCAGACAAGCGACCCTGGTGTGTGGGAGGAGCCTGAAATATCTGTGACTTGAATTCCTGGTCTGGGACCTTTGTTTAGGTGAATTTCTTTTTATTCTGGCTAAAGCTTTTCTCCTTGGATTCTGCAGATGCTGCCGGTGGAGATAATGATTCCACTCACTGAGAACAATTATTTTCCAAGGAGACACATGTGTTGAAATGCAGGGTCTGCAGGGTTCTTTTTCTACTCCTGAAAAGTATTTCACTTCATTGTGTTGCCTGACATCACAAGGGACCTGACGTGGTCTCTTTTATTTCTTTACTTTGAAAGCATGTTAAAAAAAAAAAAAAAAAAACGGGGACGATCACAATTTCACATTTTATTATGAACTTAGAAAGAAGCAGCCCATCGCCAGAGCCATCAAGGGCAATAAGGAGAACACAAGGGGTCTGTTGCCTGCTTAGGGCAGGGGTCCCGCCTCCCTTGCCCCCTTACCTGGGACAGGGACCATTCTTCCCCTTTCAGTTCCACTTCAGAATGTTCTGGAATGTTCTTTTCCTCCTGGATTTCAGGAGGCGGCGTGAGCACTGTGGGCACAGGGAGCACACAGCACTGCACTCTCGTTTCTCTGTTCTGTGGGTGACACTTCCAGGGACAGGTCTGGATGAGGGCACTGACCCACCAGCTCACAGCTGCACCCAGGCGACCTGGGTCTAGGACAGTGGCAGCCCAGTGCACTGGGAGACGCTGGACTTCACAGATGGAAGGACCAAGATGTCTCCTTTTCACTGAGAATGTGGAGTCTCAGCCTGACCTGAGATGTTCCCCTGGACCCAGGACCCTGTAATGTCAGCCTCCATGAGGGGCAGGGGGGCTTATTTTCAACTTCAGCACTGCAAATTACCTCTGGATTCCAGAAACAAATTAAGACCTCACACTGATTTGGGGGGATGTCCACGCAGTCTGCACGTCTTTGGAGATGTGCACAAACTCCAGGACAGAGGAGGGAGGGGCTGAAAGTGCAGAGTTAAATACTGAACAAGGGATGAAACCCAGGAGGGAACACCCTGAGGACAGGCCAGCTCCTGTGTGAGCGTGGGGAGGAAGGCTCCACACCTTAGCAATGGGGATTAACGCCGGCTCCATGCCCGTCTCGCGCAGCGTGCACAGCATGATGCATTCCACCAGTCCACGGGTGTGCCCATCACCACCCCAGCTGGACCACTGGCTCAGAGCTGTGGACTCATTCTGTGCTCCTGGGAAGATGTGGGTTTGGGGGAATGTTAGGGTGCGGTCTCCAGGTCCTTTCTGAGCAGTGGTCTGCAGGGTGCAGCCCTGGAGGAAAGAGTCTGGCAAAGGGGTGCTCCAGGCTGCTGGCCCACCAGGAACCCATTCACCTCAGCGCCCAAACCCCAAGAGAGGATCTCAGGCCCAGCAGAGATCTTGGAGGACACCAGGCATCAGGGTCGGATGTGCGACTGATTCTTTTACCAATGTAACAGCTTTAGGAAATCCTGCCCTAACCTATTGGCCCTCAATTCCCTGCACACATTCTAGGGGTCGGCAAGTGTCCAAAAGATTAAGAGTGCCAGGCTGATTTGCTACTCACAGAGAGATGCTGGCCATGGATAAAGGGACAGGCAAGCACCGTGGTGGAGGGTCCTGTCCCCTAAGACACTCGGGACATCAGCTGTCTATGAACTGCCTGTTTTGATAACTCTCTGGAGAGGTGCTTCATTCCTGGGAAAGGAGCTCTTCCTGTGAGCTCAGCGTTATCACAGCTGAAGGATGTAGAGCAGAACCTGACAAGCCAGAGACAGGAACTGCTCTAGCAGGAAGTTCCAGTTGTGCCCCTGGAGTGCTGGGCAGGGTCACCCTCTGCCACCTTGTGACAATGCAGAGAGGCCACAGTCAGCCGGAAGCTCGCCAGGGCCTCTGGGATGCTGGTGGGGCTGCGTTTCCTAGGCGTTCGTCGTGAACCAGAGGAACTCAGCTCCCAGCACCTCCCCTGCAGGGAGCCTCGGCTGTTGTCCCCCGGCTCCAAATCCCTGACCTTCAAGCACGTGGCCTCTTAGGCCTGGCCTGCCCCTGCCATCAGTTTACCCAGTAGCATGATCAGTCGGCAGTCTGGTGGGTCCATATGAAAAAACCCAGATGCTCTGATCACCCCAGAGGTCCCCACTCGAGGGGCTGCCCCTGGGCGTGGGAGCAAAGGACGGACCTGCCTCCTAGAAAGGGAACTGCGTGCTACCCAGGGGTCAATTATTGAACCGCGAGCAGAAAAGCTACTCTATGTCAAGGCAGAGTGAAGTCCCCCCACTGAGTGAATCGGAGTGGGACCCTGGAAGAGGTAAGCATATTAGTTCTCTTTCCCATGTCTCAGGGAGGGTGCTGTTGGCAGTCGCCAGTGGGCAGTGGATTGGAGGTGCCGGGGCTAGGGACAGAGCAGCAGTCACGAGCCCCCGAGACACTTCTTCCCTCGCAGGGAGGTCACAGCCCAGAGCTGGGTTGGGTCTGCTCTCCAGGCCGGACTTCACTATGGATGGGAGCTGATGTCCGCAGGAACTTGCAGGTGCTTCTTCACATTGCAGGGCTTTCCTGCGTCCCGTGTGCTCTCTTTTCAAGATCGGCGGAGGCAGGAAGTTAGAATATTACCATTTCACTTTGCAGGTGGGAACCCTGGCCCTAGACCCGCCCTCCCGCCCAGTGAGTTGGCGGAAGTGCGACCAGATCCAGGCCCTCCTCCCACGGACAAGGCCTATCCCAGTGACCCCAACGTAGGTGGCATCTCTGCCCTCGAGTCGGGAGGGTGAGGCTGCCACAGCCACAAAAGGCAGTGCAGGGGCCCCTCATCTTCCTTCTTTGCCCCCCACTACTTTTAAGCACCATCGCCCCTACCCTACTGCCCCTCAGCTCCCTGCACAAAGGTCATCTAAAAGGGGTTAGCTGAAAGGTTAAGGGTTGGAGAACAGAAGAGAAGAATCCCAAAATACTCCCAGACAGGATCCCAGCCAAAGGCAGATCGAAGCTCCGGGAGGAGGTGTGCAGCGCTTTTATGGAGTAGGGACAGACAGGGTCACCTCCACGCCTGCAAAGTAAGGAAGACCTTAGTGTCAATCATTGGCGGCATGATTGACCTTCAACACAGCACAGGGGCAGGTGCCTGCATCATGCTTTCACCCCAGAAGAGAGAAGGAGAGGGGAACAGAGGAAGGAGCTAAGCCCAGCGGTCCCAAGCCCCCCAAATGGAAAAATGACCCAGGACTGATCAGTGTTCCAGCAAGCCACATGCCCAGTGGTGTCCGCTTAGTGGGCAGGCGTGAGCTGGCAGGCAAGAGCCCAGGAGCTCATTGTCGGGAGCCAACTTGGAAAAGTTTGGAGCCAGTTCTGAAGTCATTAAGGTTGCACGTGAATAATGTGAAGAGCCTGCGTATTTATTTGATGGTGGAGCTGCTCAGAGACACCCACTGCCTCCCTCTGGTGGCTTGCTTGGTGGCAGTGGGCCTGCCTGTCACCATTTGGTGGAAGGATTAGGAGTGTTATTTTTAGCTCCCCATTATTAGAGGAAACACACACATCTGGAACATTGTGAAGAGTATTATTAGCCGCTCAGCCAAAAAACAGCCTGGTGTCCACAAGGCATCATTTCCCAATTACTGCCACATTTTTCAATGCCTTAAATGCGAGAGGCATATAGCATCTGGCTCATTTAATCTTCCTAAATTATACTTTCTGTGACTGCCATGGTCTACAGTTTAATAAAACCTCACATTTTATAAGCTCAGTGAAATCACAGAAAATATTGAGAAAGCTCCTTTCAGCTGGTTTTTTTTTTTTTTTTTAAGTTTTGTTTTCTTGGGGGAAGATTGGCTATATGAGAACTAGAAAATAATTTTTGTATTTTCAGTGTGCTGAAGGAGTGTGGGGTTTGTGTGCAGGCTGCTTCTGAAATTGAAGAAAAGAAATGCATTTTTTTTTTTTTTTTATCTTTCTTAGGAGAGATTCTAAAATCTGGAGATATCAGGAAGTCACACTTCTCACTGGAAATAGAAAGAAAGAGGCCAGATCTCTCCCTGAGGGACTCAGGACCCCAAGGTTTTGACTGTGTTTGTCAGCCTTTCCTTATTGCAGCTCTGGAGCCAGGTCGGAGCTGGGAGGTGGTCAAGACAAGCAGCGTGTGCGAGGGGAGGGGGTTCAGCATGCTGGGCCGAACAAGGGCCACGCTAGGGGTCAACCCTGGCTGCAGGAAAAGCCCTGAAGGATCAAGGTCACACATGCCTAGAAAGTGCGAGGACCATCCACATGCATGGAGCTGCTTGGAGACGCCATTGGTGGGATTTGCACAGGCAAGGAGAGCGCAGATAGGCCAAGGCCACGCTGGTGCTGAAGCAGGAAACGTTCTACGCACCCGTTTGTTACCATTCACCTTCACCTTTCAGGTCTCTAAGAAAGCTCCATGGAAACTCAAACTAGGTTCCTAACCTGCGTGTGACAGTACTTGAAAGGTAGGACTCGGTTTCATTGGAAATCTTCCACTGCCACCATGTATTAGTGCTAACAAGCAAATATTCTGACAGAAAGCGTCACAAGACAGGGTTCTACTACCTCAGACAACCAGACATTTCAAGCCACCTGATCACAGGTTTCTTCTAGAAGCTCTCTGATGTCTTTAGGCCCCTAGGGTTTTTCCCATCCTTCTGTTCCATATTCTATAGCATATTGGCTTGGTCCTGATGTGTGTTACCTCTTGCCCCAAAATGACTGCCAGAGCCCCCAGCATCATATCCTCATACAAGCATATTCAAAGGAAGGACAAAGTCAGGCTCCTACATGTGTCTCTTGTTAATTATAAAACAATTAAGAAGAGCCCAGTAAAATTTCCTCACAGGTACCTTTGAAGATACTTCAGTCATAGGCATTGACCAAGGAATTCAGAAAGCCTGTCCTCTTAGTGATTTCTGCCAGAAACAAAACAAACAAAATATAGACTAGCTGAAGAATCACAGTAGACAGTTCAAGGCACATCTAGACTTGATTAAAGCATCATTTGCTCTCAAAAAGTCCTTTGTGATTCATAAAATTTTGCTAATTCAGATGCCCCTTGTTTGAAATTAGTAATAATTTGGATAAGGTATAAATCAAGAAAATATCTCATAAAAAAGAAAATATTTCCAAATTAATAGATAAAATGTAAAAAGTATAGAAATACCACAACAAATTCAAGGTGTAAATAAAGGAGTCCTGTTTAATTGTATTGACCTCATGCTGATCTGGTAAAATAGAGACAGTTTCATATTATCTCATCATTAAACAGGTTTATTAAAAATGAATGTGGTGTGATGTTTTCAATTTTCTTCGAAACATCATAGGTAGCATATTCGAGTTATCATCCTATATTTGATTTCAGATTTTTAATAATTCAAATTAGAACTAATAGAGAATTCACATTTCATCAATAGGATGGCGGGGGATTTCATCCACCTCTAATCTCAGTGCTCAACACAGGTTTCACAGAAAAGTGGAAATGAACAGGCGGGGGAGGGGAGATCCGGGCTCCTGTGAAAGGCCAGCAACGCTCCTGTTCTGCCAGCACCGGAACTTGCCATTCCTACAGAGAAACAGGTTCCCAGCCTTCTGCTGCCATGTCCGTTCACAAATGAGAAAAATAAAAAATCAGGTAAAAAAATAAATAAAAAGGGGGGTTGGCACCAGTATCTCCTAACTGTAAAGAGGCGGCTGTGATTTGCCCTGGGGCAGGCTAACGGGGCTCCTCCCAGACCAGTGACTGTCCCCAACACACAGAGCTGTGCCCCAGGCCAGAGCTGCTTCTCCATCTGACCTGGGTTGAGCGGCTTTTGTTGGAGACAGACACAGAAAAGTGCGTGTCTGAGTGAGGGTCTTTTCCCTCTCCTGCGCCTGCACTCTGCTCTAACAGGCTCACTCAATCTGCAGAAATGCCCCCCAACTAGGTGTCGGCCCTCAAGAATCCTACCTGCGACTCTGTCACCAGCACCCCTGACCACCCATGGCTGAGTTCCTAGCACCCGCACTCCAAGGAGCGCTCTGCTCATCTTCTGTAGACTCTCCTGCGTTCCATCCTCATCCACAATGGAAATAGTGCAAATAAAGGGTCCCAAGGAATGACGCCTCAGTGGCTGGAGCCAGTCCCTGCAGCCTGGGATGGGCCCAAGGACGGGTCTGTGAACTGGTAGTGCCCAGTGAGGCAAAAGAAGTCCCAGGTGACATTTTTGGGAGAAAAACAAATGATAACAAAAATAGCAAAAAAAAAAAAAAAAAAAAAAAGTAAACCAGACACGGAGAAGCCAATGCCAACAGCAAGAGGAAGCAAAAGGCCTCAGGAAAAGAAGGTGGCCTTTCCAAGAGGTGTTCTTTTGACCTCTTCTGGGCGCTCTCTTTTGGAGCTTGGGAGGCAATGGATTTGATGCCCCAAGCCCAGCACCATTTTTGACTAAGAAAGAAAGACTCAAAGAAGTGCACAGAGCACCCTTGGCCCCTGGAAGTGCATGTCCCCAGGCCGCTGGTGGTACCTGAGCACCCTCTGCACCACACAGCCCTTTCTCCAGGGAAGCCTCTTCCTAGGGCATGGGAATGTCATCCTCAACCAGCTCCAGACCAGTGGTGCTGGTCTCCAGGACTGTGCTGGCCTTGGTCACAGGGAACCAGAACTGTTGGTGGTAAAGCACTCCATCCCCGAGTGAGACCTGGCCTTACCAGAGGTGATGTCACACATGGCCAATGGAAAACACCCTCAGCCTGAGTCCCATCCAAGTCAGCCTCTGTGTGCCTCTGGCCTGTCGCAATTACACAGTGCCAGGGTGGGGAATACCGAGAATGCTCACGCTTATTTGCAAGCTCATGCTTGTTTGCAAGCATTCAAGTCAAGGAACCACCATCAAAAACGTGCATCTGTGCGTGTCTGCAGAGGCATATGCTGTGTACACACAAAGATCAGCCTGCGACTTCCTCTGGCATTCCAGATTTGAAAACAGGGAATCAACATATGTTATATGTACATGTTTGTCCTCCCAAAGTACTCAAACACAGACCTGTCTACCTGGGCCAGCTCTTGAAGTGAAAATATTAGCTGCTATTTGTATAAATTAGTGGGAGGAAGATCCGGTCAGTGGAAAGCACTGGATTGAGTCAAATAAACACTGGAAGTAAGCAGAGTGCAGCAGATTTCACTGTGGACACATTCAGATGCAAGGTACAGACACTTGTCAACAGTCCCTCAGACCAAAAGCATGTGCAGCATTCAATTCAAAAGCCCAAGGGCGAGTTCAGAATCGGTCTTGCTGTCGACAGCCTAGACCCTGCCAACTTGCCCTGCCTCCTTCCCAGGACAGCCTTTAAAGTAGGAGGAGGTCAGGGAGAGTTGGGGCAGTCCTACACTCCAGTGACGGCCAGGGAGGAACACATTTCCCAGGAGGCCGCAGAAGATGCGCCCTCATGTCTGATTGGCCCAAACTGGGTCACATGCCCTCTTCCTTGGCCATTGAACAACCAGGGAGTAGGGTGACATCATTACATGTGGCCAATGACGGCCATCCCCTGGAGTGCAGGCGAGGCTGGTGCTGCCCCTCAATGCAGGCTCAGGTAGGACAGAAACAACAGGTGAGCCAGATGGCCTGGGCTCCTCAGGCTGTGTATTTTAATGTCTCAGGATTATTTGTGAATATTGACAGATTGAAATTCATAGACTTCTCCAACTCACAGATCTTGGGATCTTTCCAAATTCCCCCAAGTTAATTTATGACTGAAGATAAAATTTTCGTGGTTTGCTCTGGGTGGTTTGAAAGGCAGTTGGCAGATCCACGCATGCTCCTAGGGGACATTCTGAGGACATTTGCTGAGAACTGCAAGTACTTCCAGTGACGTTTCCTCCACATCCTCAGCAGTGTCTTGCCGGACATCTGGACCAGTGCCTCACATCTGTCCACCACCCGTGAGTTGAAGGGAAACCTGTGTTTGGCCTGAGAGGGGCCAAGAGGCAAATACGCGTGGCTTAACCAGTAGACTCGCATGCCTTGCATCTCGGAGTCACAAAAAGTGGAGACGGGAACTTTTAAATTTAAAAAATCTGGAAGGGCTGGGGAAGTAGCATGTGGCTGGGTAGTAGGGCACTTGCCCAGCACAGCCGGGTTCATCACCCAGCACCGGGAGAGAAAATAGAAGAGAGACGGAGTGGGACTCAGACCCAGCAAAAATCACTCACAGCAGAGGCTCCCTTCTCCCCGTCCCTCAGGGTGCCACACTCGTCCCAACACACAAGACTCTTTTGCACTGTGTGCCATGGATGCTGCAGCGACTGTTCTTAGTTGAAATCTTTATCTAGTAGGAGCTGCTATGAGTGTAAAGTCAGTGTGTACAAAATAAATAAATAAATACATACATACGTGCTATTGTCCCGGGAACCATCGTACATGTTCTGTAGTTTCCGGGCTGAAGGGAAAGGCCGCGGGGGCCTGGCTGGCTCTTTTGGCTCCTGCTGGCCCCACTGAGGCTGACTACTTCCTTCTCCCATGGACTGAGTCATCTCTCAGGTAATTTGGAGAGAATGGATACCCTGGTAAAGATAAGTAGCTAGAAGCTTGTCTTCAGCCTTAAGGCTTTGCAACTTATGAGTTTCGTTTTGAGATTTTAAGTTCTTAACACTCACATTCAAGTGGGAGAAGTGCGCTCAATCAGGACATCCACCACTGCGGTCAGCTCAGGAACGCGAGTGGCTTGGCCTTGGCCCCAGGACTCAGAGACCCTGCCACACACCTGGGAGGGTTCTTACACACCCCAGGCCCCAGCCCTGCTTTCCAACGGGGGTGTGAAGTGAGCCGAGGTGGGTTTTGGCTACAACATCACAGTCACCAGAGTCACCTCTGTGCTCACCTGTCCTTCCTGCATCTGACCATTCCTGACATACTCCAGAGACATTCCTCAGCCTAGGGACACCAGAGACGCAGGGAGTGGGCCTCCCTTCCGTGGGACGGGGCCACATACCCACCCTACTCTGTGCAGAGGAGACCAGCCTGGAATTGGGAAGGAAGTGAGTGGCTTACAACTCACCAGCCTGTGGACATAAGTCAATGGACGGCCAGTCTTTGGGCTTCCAGTATGCTGTTCTCAGACCCATCCCCTGCTCCTCTGCTCTGGCCCAAGTGAAAGGGCTGGTCCTTGCCGACTCTGTTTCCCAGGCTTCCACCCCCACGCTGGACAGGTGTCGGGGTCAGCAATGGAAAGTGGGAAGATGTGATAGGGAAGAACCCATAGTATTCCTCTCCAGCTGCTCCTCCATTTTACGTAAGGGACCGGAGCATCCCGGATTTCCGTATGCCCAGGGACACTAGCACCAATCCCTTGAGAGCCAGGGGCAAGGATGGCTCACCACGAGCTCAGGCCCTCCTGCAGCCTCAGGCTCCTCCAGCTGCCCCAGTGGTCACTTTCACCTCTCCTCCTCTTGTGTGCACCCCATGCAGTTTGGACTTACTGGGAATGCCCTCTTCTGCTATTTTCTAATTTTTTTTGTAATTGCATCTTTCCTTTGAACTTGTTAAGGTTATGCAGAAAATGTAGACAGCTCACAGTTGACATATTCTGCGTGTTCATATAAAAATGCGTAACACCACCAGGCTCCATGGGACTCCTGACGTCTCCTTTGGATCACCTGTTTCCAGATCTTCCCAGACACAGATGGGGTTATAAGGACACAGGCTTCTTCCAGAAATTACAGGAAACCCAATGGGAAAATGAGCCACTGACTGAATGGCCATCTCGCCAAAGTGGATAAGTGACCGAGAATGTAAGAGTGGCTCTCAACCTTCCCCAGGAAAGCTCAAAGCAATACCACTAGAGACCCACGAAAATGGTGGAGCTGAGAAAAGAGGCACATGGACAGGGCTGGCCAGGATGTAGAGCAGCAGGCTCCTTGCATCCACTGGTGGACAGTGAACGAGGACAGCCCTTGAGAGACACTCTAGAGACATCCATCGGAGTCATGCATGTGGACGCCCCATGGCCCTGCCCCCAAATCTGCACTGAAGGGCACAGTCACCCTGGAAATGCACTGACGCTCCCCAGAGACACTCTAGTCCCCCCACCCCAACCAGGACACGCTTGCCTTTCCCTAATATGGAAGCGTCAAAGGCCCGTCCACAATGGAACAAGTGAATCAGCGTGGTCGTTCTCTCAGGGGAATAGTACACAGCGCAGAGGATGACTGCAGAAGATGCCACACGGATGAACATTCCCAAACGCACCCAATACAGAAAACTGAGTGCGAAGGACAATGCGATGCTATGTGGGTGCATAGTCCACGTACGTATACCTGTGAAGTAGAATGTGTGCGTCCTGGAAATATAAATATGACCTGTTGACTTGGAAAAAACTGTTCCCCTCCCAACATGCAATGCATGTAAACAACGTTACTGGGCTCTCGTTATCTTCAGTTAATGTAACCACCTCTGGCATTTGGTGGCCAGAGAGTGGTGTTTATAGAGGTGATAAGGAAGTGTCAGCATCCAACTGAGACTTTAGTTAATGCAATGAGAGGAGTGGAAAGATAAGTGAGTATCAAGTTTACTATGTGATTACTTTTTAAGTCTTGAGTTGCAACAGAGCACAAAACTGTGTCCCTCTCCACAGCAGTGGGAGCCCTGAGTCTCCCGGAGCAGAGTATTGGGGGAACTGGGCCCTCACTCTCGCTTCCCAGGGGAACCGGGTTCTCCCTCTGATGAGGGTCAATGTCCCTGACAAAGCAAGCCAGGCTCTGCCAGGTGCCCAGATGTGATCTTTGACCCCTGCATGACCCTACTCTAAAAGCTTGTTTCTGAAAACACAGGGTCTCTGGCCTTTTGGACGAGGACATCATTAAGTCCTGCCTTTGGATAACCTGAACATACACAGTTCACATCTGTTGCAGCTTCACCTTACATACAGTTTTCCTTCAGACATTTAATTTTCCTGTAAACTTTTCCTAAAATGTGAGCACCCTGTAGATGGGAGGCCAGTGTCAGGGGCCACAGAGGGGCTGCCTGTGGTTCACATGGTGTGACCCAGGCCCCAAGTGTCCTGCCCGGGCCCCGGGCAGTCAGGAGTGCAATCCCCATTCTTTTTGGCAGCTTCTCTAACTTGTTAAATGGTTTTAAAAATGCTCCTTACTATAAGATGAAAAGTTAATCACATTAATCAGACTCCTGCCCTTTCTCTTTCAACCCCTGCTGTAACTCTTTCCTTTCATGTACTGCCTTTCCCATGTTGAAACCCCCAGGGTAAGCACTGGGAAATTTAATACTTCTAAGCCAAGGGCATTGCTGACAATGAAGCCTTTCTGTCTCCCACATCAGGGCCCCTTAGCCTGCACAGGAGCTCGGGTGGGGTGGGATGGGGTGGTCCTGCTGGGGTGCCCTTTGTGTGTCATGCTGAGGTTTAGCAAAGGGATGAGGAAGAGAAGGGCATCAGTTTCAGCTGAAGTAACCAAGTGGAGAGGAGAGTAACCTTCATTTTAATAATGGGAAGCTGCTTATCACTCAAATAGCAAACTCCCTCCCTAGACAGACAGACTCAGCTCCACCATTTAAAAGGAAAATCCAATCACCCAATAGGGCTTCCATGATGGTGGGCAGTCCGCTCATTATAGGAGGCCAAATAAATTAGTAAATGAAAGAAAAAAACTTAAACGAGAGGACCAAAGTGGATGGGCCATAGAGGTGGCACTAAGCAGGTGCTGAATCTGGCTCCCTGTGGTTCAGCAGCTGGTCCTCCATCTGTAAAAGCAGGGTCATGATAGTATTGACTGCGACTAAACCTTATTACTAAATGTCTTCTTGTTGAAGTAGGTAGTTAGGATGGAGGAAAATCAGCTCACTCCATCTTGAGGGACAAAGGATCACTCCACCTCAGGTGGTAGAAAGAAAACAACATAAAATCATCTCCTTACAGCTGGACACTACCTCTGTGAAACTGAACAGAGTGAGATTGGTCAAGGCATGTGGTGTGCAAATTATAGCATCATTATAGCATTGTGGAAAAAAGAAAGGCAGGGAGTGAGGGAGGAAGGGAGGGACAGGGTGTGACCAGACTATGGGCTGACCCTCTTTGGGGCACCAGCAGAGTCCTGAGGCCCCAGGCCAGTGCAGGAACTTCCCCCAAATGCACAGCTCATGAGGAGGGAGGCTTCCAGACCAAGCTGAAAGCCCGCCTGCCTCCTCTCTCTGGAGGGTTTGGTGTAGCCCACACTTCCGTTTCATGACATAAAATTTGAGCTTATTCTAAGTCTCTCTCTTTCAAGAAGACAAGCACTGAGAGATGGTGGCACCAGGTAAGGCGAAGGCCTTGTGCTGAGATGAGGCCTTGACTCGTCGTTAAATGCCACATTCACATAATGCTTCTGGTTAGAGCTCAGGATTTATTTCTCTTTCCATTCTGCTGGCCACTGTCCCCGTCTGCTCTGGTTCTCCTCCTGTCCAGGGCTGTGGGGTCCACACGTCACCTTGGAGTCCACATCTGTCTTTGTTCAGACCTCAGCTCTCCACTCCTGACTGGCCCAGGGATTCCAAGGGGAGGGGACCGTCTTGCCCTGTCTTTGTTCAGAGCACACACCTGGCGTCCTGTGTAGGGCCGCAGGGAGGGGCACACGGGAACCTTCATCAGGATGGAGGAAGGAGGCTCCTTTAGGAAGGGAGGGCTGGTTAAGAAGAGAGTGGATGCCAGCACTCACATCCACACTGGCCCAGCCCTGCAGCACTCCTCACCAGACCCTCCACGCCCCCCTCGGTGATCTCTTTCCTACCCTCTACCACCTCAAGCCACATGGCCTTGTGACATTTCTACATGGAAAGCTCCTTCCTACCTCAGGGTCTCTGCATTGGAACCACTGGGTGAGGATACTCCCCAGTGCTGCTTGGGAACAGAGACTCTGGAAACCCTGGCATCATGGTCCCAGGGGTGAGAAGCCTGGCACCCTTTGCCAGGGGAACTTCCATTACGTCCAGCCCATCGTCCCACAGTCCACCATCGGCCAGCTGGACCTGAGGCACCATGGCTGTCCTGAAGCCTCACTTCTCTGAGTTAAGAGGAAATTTAGACCTCTTTTGAAAATGACATGTTATTCAAAGTGGGAAAGCAACAGACAGGCTGAGAGCCCGGTATTTCCACAGGAGTGGGAAAGTCCATATTTGTTTTGGAAAGTCTTTAAAATGCAAATGAAGTGTGGGCCTGAGTAAGTTTCCCAAAACCTCACTCCGTCCCATCACTGGGTGGCCACTGCATGAACCTGGGTCATGTCCGGCTAGTGAGATGGTCATCACAAATCATCTAAGGGATAGAACCAGGGCAGACACCTTGGTGGCCACAAGGTCAGGCCAAGGTCGAGGCTGTGGCTTGCTTGCTCCCGAGGGTCTCCTAACCCTGGGAGATTCATGCTGCCCCCTTTGGAAAATCCTTTTTTTATGCATAAACTGTCAGAAGGTCATGCGACCCCAGAACAAACTTAAAAGGGGCTGCTGTCCCCCCAGAGTGTAACAGAGTGTAGCCTGCTTCTCTGCCCTTTTTCTCAACTCTGCTGAGTTTCCTATGTCTGGAAACTTAAGAGTTTCATTATTTAGCTCAAGACTTCATTTTCTCTCATTTATGAATGAGCATTAAGAAAGAAAAGTAAAGTTGGTAAAAATAAAATCCCTTATTTTGCTAATGAGAGACATCTGTTTATTCCTCTTGTTCATCTTTTTTTTTTTTAATGTGTTGCTTAATAGGCAAGATTTTTTTTTAAATGCCAATCAAGTCTGCTATAACTTGGGAAACTTGTTAATATCACGGCCATCTTTTTGCAATTATAGATCCATCTTTAAAAGTCACTGCTGTTCACTGACAGGAGGAAGACGGAGGGAGGGAGGGAGGGCAGCTTGGGAGACAGGAGCAAGCTAAAGGCTGCAAAGTATCCATGTGGTCAGCCAGCAGTCCCCTGAAGAGGTACCTTTCCTAACCCCAGAACTTGTGGTGGTACTGCCTTACGTGGGAGACAGGACTTTGCAGCTCTGCTCGAGCTAAGGACACTTCCATGGGGAGACCTTCCAGAGGTGACTGGGTAGGGCAGTCTAATTGCAAGGTCCTTATTGCAGGAAGGCAGCAGGGTCAGTCAGAGAAGGAGACATGGCAGTGGACACAGAGGTCTAGAAGCCAGTAGGGCAAGAAAAGGGTCTCTTCCCTGGAGCCTCCAGAAGGCACCAGCCCTACCTACTCTGTGACCCAGGGACCTCTGACCTCCATAACTGAGAGGCAAAAGCCAGTGAGCTTGTGGAGACTTCTTACAGCAGCCGTGGCAAATGGGGAAGGTCACTAACACCAATCCTCAAATGCTAGAGAGCAGATTCACTGTGAAGATATTTCCTTGGCAGAGGAACCAGAGGTGTAGCCACTTATGGTATTTTAATGAAAAAGCATGCTAACACACTGAAGCTGATTTGTGTGTGTGTGTGTGTGTGTGTGTGTGTGTGTGTGTGTCTGTGTGTGTGTGTGTGTGTGTGTGTGTGTGCCGGGAATTGAACCCAGGGGCAATTAACCACTGAGCCACATCCCTGGCACATTTTATTATGAGATGACAGGGTCTGGCTAAGTTACCTCAGGCTTTGCTAAGTTGCTGAGGCTGGCTTTGAACTTGCAGTCCTCCTGGCTCAGGCTCCTGAGTCACTGGGATTATAGGCATGCACCACCAAGCCCAGGAAGAATTGATGGGGGCTTCCTGTTATGGTGTGGATGTGAGGCATCCTCCAGAAGTTCACATGTGAGGTAGTGCAAGGAGGTTCAGAGGAGAAACTATTGGGCTGTGAGAGTCTTAACCCAGTCAGTGAATTAGTCCCCTGATAGGGATTAACTAAGTGGTAACTGAAGAGGTGGGCGTGGCTGGAGGAGGTGGGAATTGGGGTGTGGCTTGGGGGTATATATTCTGTATCTCAAGAGTGGAGACTCTCTCTCTGCTTCCTGTTCAACATGTGAGCTGCTTCCCTCTGCCACACTCTTCCACCATGGTGTTCAAGTCCTGAGGAAGGGAGCCAGCCTTCTACGGAGTAAGACCTCTGAAACCGTGAGCCCTAAATAAACTCGTCCTCCTCTACAATTGTGCTGATCAGGTTCTTTAGTCACAGCAATGAAATAGCTGACTGAAACAATTCCAGAGGAGCTGGGCAGGGACAGTCTTTGCTAATATCAGCTGTTTAGCTCTCATGGCAAATCTGAAAGGTGGACCTTATCATCAACCCCAGTTAACCAAAGAAGCTGAGGCCCAGAGACTTCAGAGGGGTGGCTTCAGGTCACAAAGCCAACAGAGGGAGGGAGAGAGGACCTGCCATGGATAGTCATGCAACAGACTCTAAGACCTCAGCCAGCACCTCCGCTGCCTCTTCCAGGAGATTGGAATGTGGGTACAACGTATAGACTAATGAAATAAAAATGAGCAAAAGTCTGAATTATGGAAATTGTACAAAGAAATGCATGCTGGGAGCTTTGAGATGTCAGCTCTGAATTCGCATTAAGACTTAATAAATGCCATCCAGGCAGAGAACTTCATGATGCTTTTTTGGGGAAGGATAAGCAGAACTTTTTGCTTCTTCAGTAATGATTATTATTTATGAACAAATAACATGCCATTTTCCAACATGTTTTCATCTTAATTTAGTTTAAATGCCCTCACTTCTTTGTTCCTGGCACCCGGAACCCTTTCATCTCATACTAGACAAAGGTGCTGTTGATTCCACCTTAGCATAATTGTTACACATTCTGCATAAATAATGGATTCTGAATTAATGTGGCTTTACAGAATTTGCAAAATAATTAATGACAACTGTTGGCTTGAAGTCTGACATGGATACATGTGGATTATTTGGACCACCTGCAAATGACTTTGCAAAGAGTTTGATGGTATTTCACTGCACCTGAGCAACAGTTATTTTGTTATTAGTATTAGAATCTGCTTAGATACATGTTTGATTGCATCAGAACTACTTCAACGATCTAATGCAAAGTGAAGTGTTCAATATCTGTCAAAATCTTTGATCCTAACTTCAGCTGTAACCTTTCTGGTCTCCCTCAACAATTTCAGTACCTGACGCAGAGGTGGCCTTTGACTCCTTCTGGAGAGTGGTCCCTTGCTTTTTCCTGGGCATTGTGTTCATCTGAATATCACTGAGTTGCTGTTTGGAGCTTGCTCTCTCGGGGTATGCAGGGTGTCTCTCTTGGCACTGCATCTGCTGCACGGGCATGGGCAGGGAGAATGACTGATCACCCCATCAAAGCTCTGCCTGCTCGGCCGCCCCTTTGAGAAGTGGTGTCCCGGCTCTGTCTTCCTTCCTGTCTGATCTTTATTCCAGGAGAAGGTGATCTCTGGACATAGGTGGGAGAGGAGGGTCCCCCCCTAGTGGGAATCCCCCCAGTCAGCTTCAGTCTTGGCTTATGATCACTCTCCCACTCTGGTCTCCTTTTCCCAGAGTTGCTGTGGCCATGCCACCTTGGAATGAGACCAGTGTTGAGCATTCAGCCTCCGGGTCTCCCTCCACGGTCAGGAGAGCTGCAGCCTGACTCCTGTCCTGGAGATTGGCTACCCAGGATTCCACCAGGCAGTTTGCATGGTGGAATCCTGTGGCATCCTGGCCAAGGTGCCAGGGTGCCACCTTTGGGTTTGACTTATGCACAAGCATCGGTTCAAAGAACAGAGGGAAACACCAGCTTGCCCATGAAGGGTGATGATCCGGTCTTTAAGTCTTACGTAAGGAAGGAAGGTGGTCGGAAGCCTCCTTCCAGCTTTAAGAAGGAAGCAGCATCCTGCAGGGCAGATCCTTGCTCTGCGCTTCAAAATCAGGTCTGAAAGAACTGGTTCCCACTCTCACTCCCTATATTTTGGAGGAAGCATGAGCTCTTTGGAATGTGTGGTCTCTTTAACCCTCTGTTCCCTATGCACTGCCAGCAGTTGCCCAATTCCTCTTCCCGGAAGCTTCTAGGTTAAATAACTATGTCCTAATTAGTCCAGAACTTGGGAGGATTCTTTCCACCTAGGATAGGGGACTTGTATTTTCTGTACTTGTTCCCTACACCTAATTAGATCCTACTTGGCTCCATTCAATTCAAAGAGTTATTTCAAAATAATGGCAGGCATCTGCCCTGGACCCAGCTTAGTGCTTGGCTGGAGGGACAAGCAGGGCCCAGGCTCAGCCCCAGGGTGCTCTCTGTGCAGGGAAGCAGTGCCTGAACCAACTTGCAAAACCCACATTTTGGGGCCATTGCTTCTGGCTTTTTACTAACCCAGGATGGATTTCCCTGAAGTTGTTCTATATTTATAGCAATTCCTCTTTGAAAGATCGATTGGGTTTAAAATTCAGTCCCAAACTGGTCAGAGCTTGTGCTCCGATTCTCTGAATCTGTAAGTCTTCTGTCCTCCCCTGCAAATGTATGGATGTTCGGGTCATCGTCATGTCTGGTTCCTGTCCGGTCTGCATGTCCACACAGGCTCCAGCGGCCTGGGCTGTGTAAGTGGCCACCTTATCAAGGCCCGTGGCCATCTGGGTTCCCAGACTCCAAGCCGGCAGCCCAGAGTTTGCCGAGATAGGACTGAACCTCCGGTGCCAGAGCCGCGGGCGCTCTTGATGCAGAGTGCTACTTTAGTCAATCACGTTTACATCAAGTGTGACCCACGAGGCAGTGACAGGGAAGCTAATGGTTGTCATGAGCCACCAGCCCTTGCTGAGCCATCAGGCCAGAACTGGGGGTCGGGGCATTCAGAGAAGCCCTAGGTAAGTGTGCCTCATATTCCAATGTCAGTTGGTTTCACCAATAAATACTCCAGTGTGTCGTAAGCCTTGGGTCGCTTTTCGGAGTGCTGAAATAGCAGTAGACAGTTTTATTCAGTTTCACAGTTGCTTTTTTTTTTTTTTAACTGAGGTGAAATAAACATAACGAAGTTTATCCTTTTAACAGTTTGTAAGGGTAGTTCAGTGGCATTGAGACTGTCCCACTCATATATGTGTGCCAACATCACCTCTATTTTCTCAAACTGAAACTCTGTCCTATTAAACAATAATTCCTTTCTCCTTCCTCACAGCCCTGATCACCATTGTTCAATTTTCTGTCTCTATGAATATGAATACACACACACACACACACACACACACTCAAAATACATATACCCCATACCAGTGAAATAATACAGAACTTGTCACTTTGTGTTTGACTTCCTTTCACATAGCATGTCTTCAAGGTTCATTTATAAAGCACATTTCAGAATTTTATTCCTTTTAAGGGCTGAATAATATTCTACTGTGTGGATATGGCACATTTTGTTTAACCATCCATCCATGAATGGACTACAGCTGCATTTTTAAATTTTTTTCTTAGTTGTTGATGGACCTTTATTTATTTATTTATTTATTTATTTATTTTTAGGTGCTGGGGATTGAACCCAGGTCCTTGTGCTTGAGAGGCAAGCACTCTACCAACTGAGCTATATTCACAGTCCAGGACCTTTATTTTATTCATTTATTTATATGTGGTGCTGAGAATTGAACCCAGTGCCTCACACATGCCAGGCAAGCACTCTACCACTGAGCCCCAGCCCCAGCCCTACAGCTGCATTTTGAAGAGGGAATTTTGTCACCTCTTAACTCCCCATCTGTACTACCCTACTTCATTAATGACTATCTCCCATATTAGATCATGTGCTCCCTGGAGGAAGCAATAGAGTTTTTTCAGTTGACTGTGCTATCCCCAGGACTCATAGTAGGTACACAATAGATACCCAAATATTTCAGGTAGAGACCAAGAGGACTTCCTCAGAGCTGTTTTAAGCAGGAAGAGTTAAGGCCAGATGTATATCAGGGGAAAAAAGGTTGCCACTATTTGCTGACCACTTACTATGTTGCCCATGCCAACTTCTTTACAGCCTTATCTCATTTAATCCTTAGAAGAAACTCTCGTTTAACACTGTACAATGGGCCAGGTGCTGTGACTCCTGGGAATTCAAGAGGCTGAGACAGGAGGATTCCAAGTTCAAAGCCAGCCTCAGTAACTTAGTGAGGCCCTAAGTAACTTAGCAAGACCCTGTGTCTAAATAAAAAAATATAAAAAAGGGCTGGGGATGTGGTTCAGTCCTTAAGTGCCCCTGGGTTCGATATCCCGTACCACCCCAGCCCCCCAAAAGAATGTACAATGAAATCATATTTGAGGAACAGGATTAGGAGTTATCATCTAGAGCCAATACAAAAGACACTCATTGTATAATCAAAATACCGTTTTTGGGGGGTGTGGTACTGGAGATTGAATCCAGGGTCTCCCACATGCTAGGCAAGCACTCTACCACTGACTGAGATATACCTCCGCTCGCCCCCAAAAATCTGATTTAAGCACTCTCTCCAATGAGCTGCCTTCCTCGCATGCTCACCCAGGGACGTGTGGGTTTTGGGTGGGATGAAAGGGACTTAAAAACCACCTCCTCAAGTGCTCCATCTACGTTTGACCTGAAGTAAGTGCAGGGCGATGCGGTTTCAGGATGAGGAAGCGCGGCCTTGACATGGACAGGTGGAGGGGCAGAATTGGGGTCAGGGACCCAGAGGATGCCCTGAGTCCTTGCAGGCACCAAGAGGGAGGTCCAGACAGAGGCGGGCTGGGAGCAAGATCCTGAAGCCGGGATGGGGGCTACTGAGGACTTTGGGGTCAGCGGAGGCTGGGTCGGAGCTCACTCCACACTGGCCCGGCCCAACGCTTCCCGCCCGGTTACTCACCTACTCCGAGGGCTCCAGCTTTCCCTACTAAGCACGGTCCTCTCGGCGCTCCCTGTGTTGCTAGGTTACCCGCCAATCTCAGAAGGCGGGGCTCGGTGTCTGACTGACTTTTCGTTTTACCATTCAATTCCTTGTTCCTCTCTGTCAGCTCCACCTCCTGGGTTCTGACCAATCAGGATCGTCGTCTCTCTGAGGTTCCACCAATGGAAAGACCCGGGACTTCCTCGAGTTCGGGCTGAGCGAGTAAAGCGGAGAGAATGGGCGGGGAGGGAGGTGGAGCTTCTCCGTTCCGCCCCTCTCAGGGAGGCGGGCGGCGAGTCCCGCACTCGCAACTGGCGAGAACTGCGGAAGGACGTGAGACTTGCCCAATCAGAGCTCACCGGGCAGCCCGGGTGACCAATAGGCCGCGGCGGAAGGGAAACGGGGCGGGCCGGCGGGGTTGAGGGGACGGTAGGCGGTGGATCGGAGAGCTGGCGCAGCTGCTGTGGTGGCAGCGGCTCAAGTGGCGGTGGCTGTGGCGGCTGCAAGAGCTCCGGGCTCGGGGCTTTGGCGGCGGCGGACTCGACTGCGCGGTGCAGACGCCGGTGCGCAGTCCGGGTTCCTGGGGCGGCGCGTGTAAGAATCCAGGGGGTGCGAGGGCGCCCCGAGGGAGAGGGCAAGGGTCGGGGGTCAGAGGGTGCCGGAGTAGGGGTCGCGGCTAGGCACCGGGTGTGGGTGGTGGATGACGGGGTGGACTCAGGGGTCTCGGGGAAGTCGCCGCCGTGCTGCTTCCCTCCATCCCGGGCTGGCGCTTTGCACCCCTGTCGCCCCCGGCTTCCTAGGGCGACCCCCGCGTGGGGACCCCCGTGAGAGCCAGGAGCACCTCGCGCTGGCGCGGGCGCTCCTGCCTCTTCCCTTCTCAGCCCTCTTACCTCCCCACAGTCCTCAGGTGACCCCGCGGGAGACTCGTGCCCGGGGCAAGCTGCCCCAGCGGACGGCCGGTGTTGGCCAGCTCAGTGTCCCCGGGACCTTTCCCCAGGGGTGACCTTCCGGGTCCTCTGAGGAGGGAAAGTCAGAGCCTGCGGAAGGAGCAGTGGGCTAGGACTCCGGAGTCCTGAGTTCCAGCCAGTGCACTGTGTGACCTTGGGCCATTCCCTTCCCCTTTCTGGGCCTCATTTTTCTCTCTGCAAAATGATGGGTTTTGAATTCCAGTTGGGCAACTGGTTCTGGGAGTAAGCGGCAATGTTTGAGCAGAGAGGATCCCTGAATTCAAACTGCCTGAATTGAAATCTGGCTGCTGCGACTTTTCTTGCTGATTACTTAGGAGGGGCAAGTTAACCCACCTAAGACTCAGTTTCCTCATCTGTAAAGTGGGGGTGTTAGCTGAGATAGAATTTGTCAACAGCGGTACTCTCCACATTTTGAGCCACATAGTCCTTTTTATGGGTGCGTGCATGGGTGCTTAGTGGCACCCTGGCCTCTGCTTACTAGCAAGCACTCCCAATTTATGCCAACTCAAATGTCTCCAGACCTTGTTAGTGTTCCCTGGGCCCAGATCACCCCAGCTGAGAGGCACTGTGCTAAGCAACTACATGCATGTTTTAAACAGCTAAAACATAAACACCACTAGCTGTCATGATACTAATGACAAAGTTCAGAAACCTCTTCTTGAGAGGGTTAATAGTCTCCTGTCTTCAAAGTAAATCCTGGAGAGATAATTCTCAAAGCTGAGTAATGTCTACAAGGAAGTCCCTTTATATAGTCTCTACTTTTGTTTGAGAATATGCATGGTAAAAAGTTAAACCAGAGGGACTGGGGTTGTGGCTCAGTGGTAGAGTGTTTGCCTAGCACGTGTGAGGCACTGAGTTTGATCCTCAGCACCACATAAAAATAAATTAAAGGTATTGTGTTCATCTATGACATATGTAACACAATACATATATATATATATATATATATATATATATAGTTAAACCAGAGACTGAAGATGTAGCTCAGTGGTAGAACATGTGCTTAGCCCTGCACCAGAAAGAAAAAAAAATAAATGTTGAACCAAGCCAAAATGAAGCGTGATTCTTAAGACAGCCTAATATTAGGTTGGGTCTCATTCAGGATTTCCTCTTCTGCCTCCCTTGAGTGAGATTTAAAAGCACACAACCCACAGATCTGGGGAAACTTTTAAAAATCTTGTCACAGGAAGTCTTCCGGGCAGGGAGCTACAGGCTGAGCGGTCTACTTATGCTACCCTGTTTTAGAAGGATGTGCTGTTCCCCTCTGATGCACAGGGATCTTCTTGGAGTTATTTGGATGATTCATTAAAGAAAATTGCCCAGTTGCCTTTCGGTGGGCCCTTTGGAGGCCAAGTGGTTTGAACTCAGAGGCCACAGTCTGCTGCTGTTTTCAAGTTCAAAGGTCTTTAGAAGGATCTGCTGAGTCTTGGCATTTCTTTTGGCCCTCCTAAGCGGAAATGGGGATGTATAAATAGAAACTCTAACAGGCTAGTTCTGAGTGTTTTAAATCGGGAGTTGGGGATGAGCACTTCCGCTGAGTGATATGGACCTCATTTAGAAAAATATTACTCCTCCCTTTTCTTTCCTCCTCTAACACCTAACTCTTAGGAGCACAGTGTCTGTCTGAGAATGAGGTGTGCTGTTTACCACCATACTCGAGATGGTCTTGGGAGTGTGTGTGCATGCCTCAGAGGCTGCTGAATAAAGCCAAGGTGGAAGTTGTTAATTAAGAAGAAAAAAAAAAAAAAGGAAAAAAGATAAAGGCAACTGTAGATGACTCGCTGTGCTAACTTTTCACTCATCATTGTAGCCTCCTGGGAATACAGGCCTCAGGTCAGGCTGTGTGGCTCAAAGCTTGGCTTTCTAGCTGTGTGTTCTTAGACACGTTACTTAACCCCTCTGTGCCCTTCTGCAACTGGCATAATAATTGTACCTATTCTTGAGGTGATGATGAGGTTTCAGTCGGCTTTTACTTATAAATTGCTGGTAGACTCCCTAGTACACAGAATATACTCTATAAGTATTAAGTACTAATTATTTTAATGCTTTTTTTTTTCTTCAAAATCTTTACAAAACTCACACCCAGCCAAGTGTGAAGCAGGGTGGAGGTGGAACGGATCAGCCTTAATCTCACTCTCCAGATGTAATTCCCCTAACTTCTGTTTTTATTCTCGCGGCTGCTCTTCCCCACATTGTAAAGCGATTATACTTTCTCTACTAATTTTAAAATGAGATAATAGTTCATGTACCGAACGCACCTCGCCATTTACAAGAGTTACACGAGGCGGAGTTTTGCGCGCAGTCCCAGGGTCGTGCCGCCGTCCCAGAACGTGTTCGTCAGCTCTGGCTGTGTTTTAATCATCGTCTCTTCTTATCCTGCACACCCAGGAGATGCCTCTGATGGAGGAGTGTCTGAGAAGCACCTTCGGGCCAGTGGCTTTGAAAGAGCGACAGTGTAAAGCCCTGGACGCTGCCTCCTGAAGACCACCGGCGAGGAGATCATGGCCGTGAGTCTAGAGGATGACGTGCCCTCATCCTGACCTTGGACGAGGACGGTGCTGCTCCGCCAGCTCCAACTGACCGCCTGGGCCAAGAGGAGCTGCCCAGCAAACGTAAGACCGGGCTCCGGGCGGCGGGGACCCTGGCTCCTGGGTGTCAGGGTGACGGGTGATGTGAGCTTTGGTCTGCCAGGATGGGAGGTGCCCTGTCACCTGGCCCCAGGGCTGAGGCTTCCGAGGCCACACTCCCACCTTTGTCTGTGGCTGGGGGTCTGTGTGCCTCCTGGGCTGGTGGGCTTCAGCCGCCCCTGCCTGACACCTGAGCGCATGGCTTTTTGTCCCTGGGTGCTTGGCGGGGACCTTGGGCAAACCTGCTCCTTGGCCAGGTTCCCTGCCCCACTCCTTGTTAAAAAAAGAAGCAGATCTCGACACCAGCCTCCGTCTGTCCCAATCTGGAACTGTTGGCAGGAGAGTGGCCCTGACTGCTTCTCTCGGCTCCGTCTCAGTCCCCACGTTGCCAGGGCCGGGTGTGGGGGACGAACGTCGGTCACCATCCATTGATCTGAGGGTTTGGGGTTTTGCTTTGTCTTCCTCTGAACCAAAGCCTAGCGCAAAGTGAACCCCAGAGAGGTGGCGAGCTTTAAATTTTTAAAATTTTAAGTGAGTGTCTGGCAGAACGAGAGGCCTTAAAATCCTTTCTGGTCCTAGTCCCGAAGGCATCTGTTTTGTCTGCGCAGGCTGTGGGCTCCAGGGAGGCTCAAAATAACCAGCCTTTCCTGGAGGTCCTCAGACGTCAGGGCCTCCTGAGCCAGCAGAGACCGTCTGCCCTTGTTCCCACTTGCGACCAGGGTGGCACGACCTGGCTGTCCCATCTCCTTTGTCCAGAGAAGATGCAGCTGGGTGACGGGAGCTCAGCCACCACCCCTGGCAGGGAAGGAGAGCAGAGTCCTGGCCACGTGGGTGTGCAGAGTCCTGGCCCTGGGAACAGGCCTCTCTTTGCTGCAGTAAGGTCACCCCCATCTGGGGTGGCGTGGCTGGCCTCTCCAGGAGGGTCAGAACAGACCCCAGATTCCGTCAGCACCACCTGGTCCAAGAAAGCAGTGGCTCCGATTTCTGGCTTTTGGCTGTTTTCTCCCTAAGATCCACTCGCTAGGCGCAGTGTCAGCGCTGTTCTAGGAGCTGGAAGCCAGGGCTCAGGGATGTTAAGTAACTTTGCCGAGGCCCCGGAGCTGGCGAGTGGTTGAGCAGAGATGTGAACTTAGGACCGTCTGACTTGGGTTTCTTCCCTTCTCCCCCATTCCTCCTCCTCCTCCTGCTTCTTCCAATCCTTTTCTTCTTTTTTTCTTCATAAGCTTTTAATAAACGTGAGTGCAAATCTTTAGCCTTTTAAAAATCTGTACATATGTTTTTCCACCCTGGGGGTCACACCCAGGTGTAGTGGATGCTGGGCTCTTAGCATTCATAAATGTCATCTCATCAGATGATCTCAGGTGGTCATGCCGTCGTCTCTGTGTGCCCTGGAGGAGGGGACGAGGTAACTTGTGCAGGCACGCCCGGTTGGAAGCAGCCATGCCTCCTGGTCGTGGCACCGACTTGGCCTCAGTGGGGACACCATCTGGCCAGGGAGGCCGTCCCTGCACCAGGGAGTGGACTGGAAGGTGGGGGCATGCGGGGGCTGGGGCCTGCCAGTCGCCAGGCTTAGATTCTAAATGGAAGCTCGGCTGCCACTCATTAATCCCTGCAAAGCAGGGGAACTCATGGTGGGGCGTCCAGCTAATAAAAAGAGTGAAGTCAGAGAGAAAATACAAGGCATGAAAAATCACCTCAATAAGGAGATAGATTCTGAAAAGGAACCAAGGAGAAATCCTCAAAATGAAGGAATCAATAAGCCAAATTAAAATTTCAATGGAAAGCATCACCAATAGTATACACCACTTGGAAAATATATTTTCAGTCCTCAAACACAAAGCATGTAATCTTGAAAATAAAGTTACCAGGGGAGAAATGATGTGAAGAAACCATGAATGGAATATTCAGAAATATGGAATGACATTAAAAGGCCAAATTTAAGATTTATGGGGATAAATGAAGGCTCTGAAAAACAAACTTTTCGATGAAATAATATTGGAAAATTTTCCAAACCTTAAGAATGAAATAGACATTTAAGTACAGGACACATAAAGGACTACAAATATACAAAATTATAACAGACCACTCTAAGACATATTATTACTAAAATACCTAACATACAGAATAAGGATAGAAATTTAAAAGCTACAAAATGAAAATGACTGGTCAAATTTAGAGGAAAGTCAATCTGAATCTCAGCTGATTTCCCAACCCAGACCCTAAAATCTAGAGGGTCTTGGAATAACATATAACAAGTTCTGAAAGAAAATGAATGCCAACCAACAACACTATACCCAGCAAAATTAAGCTTCAGAATTGAAGATGAGATTTAAAACCTTCTACAATAGGGCTGAGGTTGTGACTCAGTGCTAGAACACTTGCCTAGCATGCATGAGGCACTGGGTTTAATCCCCAGCACAACATAAAGAAACTAAACAAAATAAAGGTATTGTGTCGATCTACAACTAAAAATATTTTTTAATTAATTAATTTATTTTGATTCATTGTACACAAATGGAGTACAACTTTTTTCCCTGGTTGTACATGAAGTAGAGTTGCACCATTTATGTAATCATACATATACATAGGGTAATGATGTTTGTATCATTCTGTTATTTTTCCTTCCCCCATCAGCTCCTCACCCCTCCTTTTCCTCTTTACAATCCATCCTTCCTCCATTCTTGCCTCCCTTCTACCTCCTGTTATGTATCATCATCCACTTATCAGAGAGATCATTCAGCCTTTGGATTTTTGGGATTGGCTTATCTCACTTAGCATGATATTCTCCAACTGCATCCATTTACCTGCAAATATCATAATTTTATTCTTATTTATGACTGAGTAATATTCCATAGTATGTATATACCACAGTTTCTTTATCCATTCATCAATTGAAGGGTATCTAGGTTGGTTCCACAATCTAGCTATTGTGTATTGAGTGCTATGAACATTGATGTGGCTACATCACTGTACTATGCTGATTAGTTCAGTTGGTAGAGTGCTTGCCTTGCAAGCACAAGGCACTGGGTTCAAACCCCTGCATCACAAAAAAATAAAAATAAAAATATTTTTTAAAAAACCTTACACAATAAATAAAAGCTAAAAGAATTCACAAACAGAAAGCTTTAACTATAAAACATACTCAATAAAACATTTCATGAAGAAGAAATGAAAAATAAAAATGAAAACCAGCAGAGAGAGGCACTACACTAGAAGAATAATCAATCAGGGGAATCAAGTTCAACTTAAATACTAGAAATAAATCAAAATGACAGGAAATAAAAATAATCTTTCAATAATAACATTGAAAGTAAATGGTCTAAACTCTTCAATCAAAAGACATAGGTTGGTTAGATGCCCTTCAATTGATGATGGATAAAGAAACTGTGGTATATATACACAATGGAATATTACACAGCCATAAATAAGAATAAAATTATGACATTTGCTGGTAAATGGATACATGAGTTGGAGAATATCATGTTAAGTGAAATAAGCCAAGTCCCCAAAACCAAAGGCTGAATATCCCTCTGATAAGTGGATAATGATACATAATAAGGTGGGATGACAGGGGGTTGAGCAAGAGAAGAATGGAGGAGCTTTGGATTGTTCAGAGGGAAATGGAGTGGGAGGGGGTGGGGAAAGGGAAGATAGTGGACTGAGACAGACATTATTACCCTATGTGCATGTATAATGACATGAATGGTGTGAATCTACATTGTGTACAACCATAGAAATGAAAAGTTGTACTCCATTTGTGCACAATGAATCAAAATGCAGTCTGTAAAAATTTTTAAATTTTTTTAGAAAAGAGAAAGGAGAATGTAGGAGAGAACAGGGAGAAAGGGAACTGAAATAGAGTAAGTTGAATTCCATGACTTTTGTCAAAATGAACAAAACAACTATGTATAACTATAATGATCCAGTTATAAAAATTCTAATCCTAATGTGAAAAAACCTAGGTCCAAAATTTGTTCTCTCAGTAATTTGTTGGGTGATTTGGAAAATCTAATGTTCTCATTTGAAAAAGAATATTTAAGCTTAGAAACTTGCATGAATAAGCTTGAAAATTTTTGAATCTGCCTTTTTTTAAATTTTGAATCTACCTAGTCAGTGGAGGAGATAGACACACAAATTGGAAGGTTCTGTAGAAAGACAGTTCTCAGCAGGATTCTGCAGAGATTGGAGAAGCCTTAAAATTAACTAAATTTTCAATTCTTAGTAAACAGTTTCTTGTCATCCATTTTCTGAAGTTTGTTTTTACTCTGACAATAAACAAATCTATTTTAGAAAAATAAAATAAAAGACATAGGTTGGGCTTGTGTTATGGCTCAATGGTAGAGCACTTGCCTACCATGTGTGAGGCACTGGCTCTAATTCTCAGCACCACATATAAATAATAAAATAAAATTAAAATTAAATAAAATATAAAATAAAATAAGCCCATCAACAACTAAAAATTTCTTTTTTAAAAAAGACATAGGTTGGCAGATTGGATTTTTTTTTTTTAAAGACTCAATAATGTGCTGTCTCCAAGAGACTCTCCTCACAAGGTCCTCAGACTAAAAGTAAAAGGAAGGGGAAAAAGTATAAAATTCACATAGATCTCCAAGAAGGGGTTACTATTCTCATATAAGATAAAGTGGACTTCAAGTCAAAATCAATGAGAAGAGACAAATATTTATGCACCAAACAATGGAGTATTTATGTACATCAAACAACCCCTTCTCAATATTAAGAATCAAATAGACTACAACACAAAAATATTGGGTGACTTTAATACACCTCTCTCATCACTAGATAGATCATCAAACCAAAAACTAAGTGAAGATGCTACAGAACGAAAAATACAATCAATAATTTGAGCTTAACAGACATAGATAAAATATTTCATCCGTCAATGACAATATACTTTCTTCTCAATAGCACATGGAACATTTTATAAAGTAAACCATATTTTAGGCCATAAAGCAACAGTTAACAAATGCAAAAACAATAAATACCTTGCATTCATAAAGCAATTAAATTAGAAATCAACAAGATAAGAAATAGAAACCACTCTTAACACCTGGAGATTAAATAGTACACTTTTGAATGATGAATGGATAGCAGAAGAAATCAGAAATGAAAACAATATTTAGAGGTAAGTGAGAATAGTAATATAACATATCAAAATCTCTGGTACACTATGAAGTTGGTTCTAAGAGGAAAGTTCATAGCTTTGAGCTCATGCCTTAAAAGAATAGAAACATATCAAATAAGCAATCTAACATTATATCTCAAGTCCCTAGAAAAAGAAGAAACCAACATCAAAATCAGTAGAAGACAGGATATAATTAAAATCAGAGCCAAAATCAAAGAAATTAAGATAAAAAAAAAACAAAAGATCAACAAAACAAAAAGCTGATTTTTTGAAAGAACAAACAAAATTGACAAACCCTTAGCCAAACTAACCAAGGAGGGGGAAAAAAACACAAGTTATTAAAATCCATGATGAAAAAGGAAATATCACCACAGACACTACTAAAATCCAGAGAATTATCAGAAACTTTTTTGAAAATTTATACTCCAATAAACTAGGAAATCTTGAAGATATCAACAAATTCCTAGAGACATACGTCCTACCCAAACTGAACCAGGAGAATACAGAAAACTTAAACAGATCAATTTCAAGCAATGAAATTGAAGAAGGCATCAAAAGCCTATGGTGGAGGTGCAGGGGGAAACCCAGGTACAAGATGAATTCTCAGCCAAATTCTACCAGACCTTTAAAGAAGAACTCATATCAATCCTCCTCAAATTATTCCATGAAATAGAAAAGAAGGGAACCCTTCCAAACTCATTCTACAAAGTCAGTATCATCCTGAAACCAAAACCAGACAAAGACACACGGAGGAAAGAAAACTTAAGACCTTGATGAGCACAGATGCAAAAATTCTCAATGAAATACTGGCAAGTCACATACACTAAGAAAATACAGTAAAAAGGTAGTGCACCAACACTGAGCTAGGGAGTTCACAAAAACAAGACATGTCACTCTGCCTTAAAGCTTTATAGTAACTGGTATTCGTGGAATCCTTGCATTATGAACTAAGAGTGGAACAGAAGAGGGAGTAATTATTCCTGCCAGGAAGAGACTGGGGAAACATTAAGCCACCATTGACACTTGAATGTAAGCTCTGTGAGGGAGGGGATTTTTAATGTTTTATGCTCACTACAGTATCTTAAAACTTGGAATACTGAACCTGAAAGGTCATGAGATTAAGTAAATATTTTAATTAAGATTTCCATATTTTGGGAATGGAAAGAAGAGCAATCATGGCCAAAAAATCCTGCATAAGATGTTATCTAATCTTATTTGGTCATCAAACAGTTTAAAATTTTTGTTAATTGTATATATTTATAAAATGCATACATATGTATAAATAGATGAATCTTTACAAACCGAATACGTTCTTGGAATTATTGCAGGATTTTCATACAGAGAGAGGACACTGGGGCATTCAGCAGGACGCAGCATTAATTAGTTCCAACACTTTTTTTTTTTTGCAGTGCTGGGGATCAAACCCAGGGCCTTGTGCTTGCAAGGCAAGCACTCTACTGACTAAGCTATCTCCCCAGCCCCTCCCTGCCCAGGGGATTTGAATCCAAAGGCTGAGCCCTGAGCACAGCAGGGCATACCTTATATGTCATGTTAGACCCCCCATGGCCCCAATTACATGCTATCTCTTTTGTCTTCCTATATGGTAACATACATTCTGGTTAGGTATTCTGTACTACAGAATTACAGCAGAGTTGTGACAGTGTTATGTATAACAGAGTTGCGGCAGTTATGGAAGAGTTATGACAGAGTTGTGACAGAGTTGTGTGTGTGGGCACAGAATGTGCCATGTCACCTTCTTTTTGTTCTGGGAGCACATAGCTACTAAGTGCCTCACATAATTTTCTCTTTGTTCTAGGAGAGCTCTTTCCAAAGCCAAACCAAGAAACAGAACTATACCCCACATGCCCTCATGCTCCTGTCTAGTCACTATTCCATTTTCCCATCAAGTGAAACCACTATCCTGGCTTCTAATAGCATATATTAGTTTCACCTGCTTTTGTATTTGTTCTTACAATCAATATTATTTATTTATTTATTATTTTTAGTTGGTGCATTATAGTGATACATAATGGTGGGATTTGTAACATATTTGTGTGTGCACATAGCACAACACTGCTTTTGTGTTTTATATAAATGAAATCATACCTTAGTATTAACTCGTGTCTGGTTCCTTTTGCTCAGAATTACGTGTGAGTCACTTACATTTTTAAATATAATTGTAGATCATTCATGCCCATTGCCGTATAGCATTCCACTGGTGGAGTATATCATGATATGCTTATCTATATTACTGTTGAGCATTTGATTAATTTCCAGTTTGGAGCTATTACAAATTGTTATTGTGAACATTCAGATACAAATTATTTAGTGAACAAATATAAGCACATGTGTTGGGTGTGTATTTATGAGTGGGATATTTATATTTTATATTTATATAATATTTTATATTTATATAATAATACTGCCAAGTAGTTTTGCAAGGTACTCATACCCATTTGCATTCCTATGACCAATATTTAACAGTTTGTTTCTCATCCTTGTTGACAGTATTTTCTGATTTTTTTAAGTCTTTTTGATAAGTGTGTAGTGTTCTCTCATTATGATTTTTCATGTGCATGTTTTCTGATGGAGTTCAAGTATTTTTTCACTTCTTTATTGGCACTTGGGTATTCCTTTTGTGTGGCATCTATTGAAATCTTTTGCCGATTTTTCTGTTCTGCTTTTTCTTGATAAAATTTAGTTTTTTAAAAATACATTTGGATATGAATCCTTTGTGAACATGTGTATTGAGAATATTTTCTCTTAATCTTTAATTGCTTCTTTGCTCTTATGAGTATTGTAATGAATAGAAAAATTTAGAACACTCCAATTAATCAAAATTTGGAAAACGCTTAAAAATTATAATGAATTGACACAACACCAGCTGTATGTAGTTCATGAGACATGTTTTGTGCTTAGTTTAAAGAAGACAGCAAAATTTGCAGTCGTACAGAGTAATTAATTGTGACTAAAATTATCACATTTTTATTTTTGTGTTAAGATGTATACACAAACATTAAATAGTGTGACAAACATATATTGAAATGACAACTCAAGATACCCAACATAAACTACCAGCAGATATTTTGTATGTGAGATGACTGCTAATACACACTCCTTAAATACTAAAGCAGAGTCACAAATTCATGTATCTATTACTCTGTAATGACATTCTTCCTATGGCACACTATTTCCTAAGGCAGACTACTAAGTCACTCAAGAACAACTATATATATTTGTTTAAAATGCTGTATAAGCATACATGGTTTAACAGGAAACTATTGCCTCTTTTTGTGGAAACTATCTGACATTTTACAGAACCTTAGTATTTTTCAGACTTCTAGCTTAAGCAAAGCACAAAATTATGGAAATGCATGGTAGTAGAACAAGTAGAACAGTAAGTAGTTGAATAGTAGTTCCATGTGGCCAGAAAGTAGGCTGTAGGGGAGGGAATAACCAAGTGGGGGCAGTGAGGAAAGGTAGGAGATGAGGCCACAGAACTAGAGAAGGGCAAGATTCTTATAGTTCTTTACTGCTAAACTGTCAGTAAAATTGAGACTAAGATAATTATCAATGTAGAATGTATTTTTAATAGATATTTAGAAATTAAAAATATTTTTCTAACCCATACAACTAAATTAGTTATATGAATAAAACAAAGGAAATATCCTTTTAGCATGAACATTTTCAGTACTGGTCAGTAATGAGAGTAGACAGTGTTTATGTTTTTGTGGACCTCAGTTCAAAAATCTCTGAGAAGAAAAAAAAATATTCTGGGTTACTGCATATTTTCAAATGGTAAATAATTAAAATTCCACAAATGTTGAGCCATTTTTATAGTGGCTGAAATTACCCTTAAGATTGGATTCATTTCCTTAAAATCATTTATTTCTTTAAAATTTTCCTGGAAATCTGTAGCAATTATTTAATATTTTGTATAGGTTATTTATTTATTAATTTATTTATATGTGGTGCTGAGGATCAAACCCAGGGCCTCACACATGCCAGGCAAGTGCTCTACCACTGAGCCTCAACCACAGCCCCACAATTATTCAATATTATTTTAAGAAATAATATTTGTTTTTGAAAGAAAATGAACTTGTGCCAGAACAGAACATATTTGAAGCAGAAAATAATGTCTTTTAATAAGCAACTATTGTCACCTCTATGCCAAGAATTGATGGCTGGGTTTTTCTGTAACAAATGTAATAATTAATTGATTAAAATTAATCAATTATAAGAGAAACTGGACTTAGGTAAAGGAAAAAAATCAAGATTTGATTAGTCATCAAATGTATGCCAGTATATTAAAAAGGAGAGAAAAAAGAATGCACTTCTGTGTCTTGGACTTGCTTGCCTAGTATTTGTAAAGTTGTTCCACACATATGTACAAGATGTTGGGAGATGCCACTGAATCCTATATACCACAATCACTTCAGAGATGCGCCTCACACTATTCAACCTTAAGAAAAATGAAAGGCTTACTGACATTTTTCTCCACAGTTCCTCAAATCCAGGTATAAACTTGTAGTAAAGTTCTGTAATAGGCCGAACTAAAAAGAATCAATAAAATAAAGATGCTAGGAGTTTTAAAAAATCATTAAATGGGGCTGGGATAGTAGCTCAGTGGTAGAGCGCTTGCCTACCATGTGTGAGGACCTGGGTTTGATTCTCAGCACCATATGTAAATAATAAAATAAAGGTCTATATCACCTAAAAATATTTTTTAAAAAATCATTAAATGGGGAAAGGTAAAATGGCTATTACTTTAATATATTTCAAAGCAAAAGAACATAAACCCATTCTGTAATTGAAAATATTTTTTACTTTGCATGTGGTCCAAATCAAAATTAAACATTATTTCATAGCAGCATTCCAGGGTGTTTAGATACCATGGAAAAAAGATACATAAGTATATTTTTAAACTAATACCAGGATCAAAGACTCATGTTTTATCCCTTAAAAAAGTTTAGACTTTTATTTTATATCTTGTTGGGTTTAACAGTGTGCCAATATCTACATTTGCATTGATGAACCATTTTCCTTTTATTTTACCTTTTTTGTCTCATTTATGTCTTCTTTATGCTAAATAGCTATTTCTATGAAGAATGTCATTGGGATTTTAATTAATTGCATTAAATCTGTATAGCATGTTTTGTAGTATGACCATTTTGACAATATTAATTATGCCTATCCAAGAGCATGGGTGATCTTTCCATCTTCTAAGGTCTTCTTTAATTTCTTTCTTTAGTATTCTGTAATTTTTATTGTAGAGGTCTTTCCTCTCTTGTTAGATTTCCAAGTATTTTATTATTTTTTTGAGGGTATTGTGAATGAAATAGTTTTCTAATTTCTTTTTCAGTGGATTCATCACAGTTGTATATGAATGCATTTGATTTATGGGTGTTTATTTTATATTCTGCTACTTTGCTGAATTCATTTATTAGTTCTAGAAGTTTTCTGGTGGAACTTTGGATTTTCTAAGTACAGAATCATGTCATCAGCAAACAGTGATAGTTTGAGTTACTCTTTTCCTATTCATATCCTTTTAATTTCTTTCTTCTGTTTTCTTAGTTGCTCTGGCTAGAGTTTCAAAGGTGATATTGAATAGAAGTGTGAAAGTGCATCCTTGTTCCAGTTTTTAGAGGGAATGCTTTCAATTTTTCTCCATTTAGAATGATGTTGGCCTTGGATTTAGTGGCTATTTCCTCTCTTCTTTGAACAGTTATTACTAACATTTATTCAACACTGACCTGAGGGAATGAGGGAGGTAAAGATAAAACAGATGAAGGCAAGAGGATTTCTGATTAAGAATTTATATTTCAGAGAAATTTCAGATGATGCTCTGACTTCTGGCCTAGGGCCATACTTTAAGAAATATTGATCTGAAATGTTTAGAACAAGGCCTGGCACATAATATACTCAATGTAAATGTTGACTATTCATGCCCTCAGTCTTAATCGTTGACTATTTAGTCTGTACCAGACATTGGGCCTAGGCACTGGTAAGATAAAAGTAAGCATAAAATTGAATTCCTCCTCTTAAGAAGATCACAGTTCACTAGAAAGAGTTTCTTCTTAAAAGAAAACACATAGCAGCATTACATGGACTTAGAAAGCAGTGTGAAGTACAAAGAGAATCCTAACTACCTTGATGAATTTATTTTACTAAGTGACTACCTGTATGACTCACTCAAACTATTTTAGGTAGATCAAATCCAATATGTGTAATCAGAAAAATGAGAGATTACACTCTATGTATGACCTATCAAAATGCGTAAATGCATTCTACTATCATGTACAATTAGAACAAATAAAATAAAAAATTAAAAAAGATGACTTATACTCAAATAATAATATTTACATTTTAAGTGGTTAATATAACTTTTCTTAGGTGATTTCTCCCTAGTAGGAAATAAATTTTTAAAGTAAAATCAAGTTTGAGTAGAGATCTTGAAGGTGTTATCCTATTGAAGAAGATGACCAATTTTGTAGTTAGGAAATTTGGTATGATGTTTGCATTGTTTTCTTTGTACTTTATATTATGCTTGAGTTCTTTAAAATAAGCATGCATATATACTTTTAGATTATTATCTAAGAGAGACTCTCATATGTAGAGCTACTTAACCTATCTCCTTACACCCATTTTGAATCCCCCATCATTCCAATTCCATTTTCCCACTACATTCTTTTGGAAATGAGTCTGATCATTTCATTCTTTTGCCTAAAAATATTCAGGGCTTTGAAAATAAAAGTAGATTTCTTCACATGACCTGTAAGGATTGAATGATCATTATCTGCATTCCTCCGAAGCATAACTCTCATTCCCATGTTCAAATAATATGAAGATCTAGAACATACAGTTTCACCTCTGCACATATTCTTTCACCTGGAAGATTCTTTCCCAGAAATTGGAGAGAATTTTAGCTACAGTTTGCCAAGCTAACACCAATTTATCCTACATTTACTCTACATTTCTCTGCTTAAGTATTTACTTCTCCCGGAGGCTTTCGGGTCAGAATCCCCCCTTGCACATCTTAGAATGTCCTCCTGTTTAGCGTGCTCCTTGCTTCTTCAAAGCCTTTCGCAAATTTGTAGTGCTGTAGCTATCTGTGCTATTTTTAGCTTAATGTTGGTCTCCCCTACTAGTCTGCATGTTTTTTGAGATCGGGGTCTATGTGTACTTTTTCATGTACGTATTGAACTGAACTATTAAAATAACGCAAGAGTTTTCACCACGTGGTTGTAAAAGTCAACTTTATGTAATAATCAACATAACCACAAGGTGTCACTAAAGTTTTAGTCCTTTGCAATGAAATTATAGCCCTGAAATTTTCTGCTTTGAGTTCTAGGTTTTTTTTTTTTTTTAATAATAGGTTTGATAACTATTTCTATATCTATATATCCTATTACTCAAGGAGGATATCTTTAAAGTAGTGTATAAGTGCAGAAGCAAGGTTTAACAGACATCCAGTTCCCCTCGCTCAGGCCAGGCCCATGCAGGACAAGCAGGCAGCTTTCTGACAACTCTGGGGCGGGGCAAGGGCGGAGGGATTCCTGCCACTGCTAGGGCTCCCAGCTGTCAAACCAACACCACCTGCCCTCACCAGAGCAAGAACAGACAGAAGGTTAGCTCACACCTTTCACTGCTTCAGGGAGCATAGAGTGTTCTATCCCAGGCCCAGCGAGGAAGATCCTGGTGACGCCATCCCCGCTTTTTCACTGCACACCTGCAGGACCAGTCTTGTGCTGGGGCACTGCCTATCACCTGTCATTGCTTCCCCCTTCAGAGTCTTGGGGGTGGCCGTCCCCCCCTCCCGGGCTCCCCCGCTCCGGACCGCTGCTCTACTCCACCCTTGGTGGCACCTGTGGGGCTCATATTGGGGCCCACACCACGGCCTGCTTTGCCAGAGAAGAGGGCCCCAGAGGAGGCACGGGCAGTATGTCCATGTATCAGAGGTGCAGGTACCGCCAGCTAAGCACCTGCACGGTGCCCCAAGAACCACCCTCTACCACCCAGCCAGAGGCTGCTCGGCCCTCCCTCTGCCCCCCACCTCCACTGGACTGTAGTCCACCTATGAAGCCATCCTGTCTGCCTCTGGGGAGGGGCGGGTGCGCTGTACCAGCCCAAAGGGTGGGATCCCTGCCATTGTCTTAGCTGCTGACCCTTAAACTCAACATCTACAGCCCTTCGCAGATGACCAGGAAACCTCACTGGGTCAGATGGTGGATCACCAGGATCTGGATCCGAAGCCCCAGGATCCAGATAGTGTCCCCAGGACCCATGCAAGTACCAGGCACACAGTTCCTGCGCCTATCCCTCCTACATCTGGTGTGAGCACACAGACTTTGCACATGTGCACGTCCCTTCCTGGCACTTCCCCGCCTCGTGCCTTGTGTTGGCGGTTTTCTGCATGCGCCCATTGTGTTCTCTACTCATACCTTCCAAAGCTGCGTCCTGGCAACAGGTCTGACACTGCCATTTCTTCCGAAGCTGGATTGGCCGCAGAAGGATCCTTTGCACTCACCTCTGGAATTTCTGAACCCCGCCTTCCCTAACCACTGCCATGGTATTTTCCAGGGCAAGATTTATCCCTCACCCTTTCCCCCAAGGGACATGCCAGAAGCATCCCGCATGAAGCCTGGTCACAGCGCCCTGCGACTTCCCTACTGGTTGATACTCTGGGCTGCCCAGCCCTGCGGGACCACTGAAAGTTTATCCTGCTGCCATCCCTCAACTGCACATAGGTGGTTGAGAAATAGTGCCTCTTAGGTGCTTGTCTCTGGTCCTGCAGACCCTTCCATCCTTTCTGGGAGACTTGGACATTACCTCCATCCTCTGCATGCCTGGTTTCCTGAAGAAGATGATGCTGTCAGCTGCACCTTTTACACTTCCCTGCAGTCCAGATCATCAAATCAGCAAACAGACACCTTGTATGGCACAGGAGCAGGAAGTCACCTCTTGCCAGCTTGTATCACCATGGCCTGCCCAAGAACTCTGCCCAGGGAAGACTGCTCAGTGCCTCTGGAGATAGTGGCCAAGGAGTACCTGAGCAAGTAGAAGACCCTGCTGATAGAGGACATCAGAGAGAGAGCCCCCATGTCTCTGGAGGAGCACAATCTGCCTTTAGGCCCCTGGTGGCCCACAGCTGCCTGCCTTCCTTTGTGCCCAGGCCTGGGGCTCTGCAGGGAAACCTCTGCATCCAGAGATTCCAACACAGAGCTGAGATCTCCCAGGCCACTTATATGAGCTCCTGACCCAAGAGAAATGTCATCAGCAGCTCCAGCTCCACTGGAGGTCTCCCAGCCCTGAAGAGGGGAGCTCCAGGGTCATCTGACTATGAGCTGCCTCTGGGATGCTCTTCATCCCCAGGGATTCCCAAGAAGAAGACCCAGTGTGAGAAGGTGGCAGAAAGCAGGGTGGAAGTCATTACCGAGGAAGAAGGACATCCATGGGGGATACCTGTAGGCCATGGAAACGAAACTTTCCTCTGCTGCCACAAGGCCAAGGGCAACCTCTGAGGCTGCCACCACCTCGAGATCTGGCCTGTTCAGTCACCACTGAGGACCCAGACTGGGAGAAGAGAAAGCTCTGCAGCACATCAACAACATTCTGATGGGTGAGACCCAGGCCACCTGGGGCAAGCCCATGTGTGGGTCCCCTCTGAATGGGAAGGGTCCTAGCCTCTGACATCAGTGGGCTTCAGCCAGACCTTGCTCCACCACCCCAGCACTGCCACTGTGGTGGCCTCCACCCCAATGTGGGTGGGCTGTGGTTTCTCCTCCCAGAGACACCCTCCCACCTCCAACCTTAGTGTTCCCTTCTCCCCCAACCTGCCAATTGCTGCTTTGGTCCTTCCTCCCAGGCCCTCTCCCAGCACATTGGCAGGCTTGGCTCCACAGCTAGTGGCTCCCTTTGGGGCCACCCTCATGAACACCATTATGCCTTCCAGCCCCTCCATCTGGGGCCTCCATCTAGCTCGGGTAGGAGATCCCTACTCTCTCACCAGGGCCCAACGCCCAATAGCTGTAGACAGCTGTAGATAGCTCCAGCTGGCCAGATCGAAGGGTGTGGCAACAGGCTCCACTGGGGAAGCATCCTGTCATCCCTGGAGCCACCATCCCATCAATCCCTAGGGTTCCTGATGGGAAGAAGCCTGGAGGCCCCAGCTTTGCCAGCTGCCATCAGTTTGGACACCTGGGACACCAGGTTCAGGTGAAGCATCATTTCTGCCCTTGAGAGCAGGCCTCACAACCTTGGGCAGCCCAAACCACTCAGCCCTTGTGACTGACAAACATAGAAACCCCACCATGGGTTCCCATGCCAGCACCCAGACATGTTTTGCTGGCAGCCAGGCTGCAAGATCCACTGGTGCATTGACTACATCTGCCTCTGCCTCTGTAGCTGTCCCCCAGAGGCCAGGGCCTGTGGCCAATGTTTATCCCAAGAACAGGCAGGCCCAGGCAACATGGGACCACCAAGGTTTATCCCCCTCCAGGCTGGCAGTGTCAGTGACCTCAATGGCAACTGGGAGGACAGACTTGTCCCCAGGTCTGACATCTTCTGTGGTGGTAGTGAGCACCTGCTCAAAAGTAGATGGACCCCCCAAAACTGCTGAGCACATGGGACAAGCTTGGGACAGAACACCAATAGTGCCCCTAGCCAGAGCACCACTATAGCACCCAAGAAACACAAAACAGAGCATACAGGGGCAAGGAAACATTGGTGGTCTTACCCTGAGTGCCATCCCCCAAAGCCTGCCCATCCAGGAACACCTAAGCTCACCTCAGGGAAACAGCACCACCCCCAGAAAGACTACCTCTAGTTGCTTGTCTGTCCCTGTGACATCAGTGGAATCTAGGAGATCAGACTTGCTCCTGGATCTCTTATCTGTCTTTGGGGATATGTGCATCTCCCCGCAAAGAGGAGGGACCCCAAGCTATAGGCAGCAACATGGGGCAAGCTTGGGACAGAACACCTCCATTGCCCCTAAGCAGAGCACCGCCATGGAGACCAAGGGATACAAAGTAAAGCGCAAACCAGGGCAAGAAACCACTGGTGTTCCTACAGTTACTGCCATCCCCCAAAGCCTGCCTAAGCAGAAACTCTTAAGCTCTCCTAAGGAAAACAGCAGCATAGCCAGAAAGTCCATCTCTATTTGCAATTCTGTCCCTGTGCCATCAGTGGGATCTGGGAGCCCAGACTTGCTCCTGGATCTCATATCTACTTTGGGGCCATGTTCATCTCCTCTCAAAGAAGAGGGAGGAACAAGAAGTGTGAGACAGCACTAAGGATACAACTTGGGCTTCAATACCTGCCACCCCACTAAAAGACCATCCCTGTAGTGACCACCTTACATGGGACAAGGAACAACTCTGTTCTTGGAGACATGGGGGCAACTCCGTTAAGTGCCCAAAGGCTCCCCCTTTCAGAAGGCCCCAAGTCCACTCAGGGAACCAATACCACCATGAGCAAGGCTGTATATATTTACACCTGTCTCCTGGCCTCTCACCCTGGCAGCTCCACCTCTCATGGGTGCACGGTGAAGAGGAACCTGGCCTTTAGGGTCCGATCCTCATCTTGCCAGGGCTCTCTTGGAACCAGGAGCACTGGGGAAGCCATCAGATCCTCCCTCCTCTAGGTCAGGACCCACTTATGTGAGGTCCAGGAGGAAAATTCTGCCCTAAGGCAACATTCACCTTCTCCCTTGCAGGACCTGTTGTGAGCCCTGTTTAGATGTATACCACGTGTCTTGCCCTGCCCTCTGTGATCCTGGGACAAATAGGAGGCTCAGAGGTACAGCATCCCATTCTCACCCACTTCCTGGACAGCTTTGCCCTCAAAGCTGGCTAAGAGGAGCCTGGGGTCTTATTTAGGCTCACTGGTTGGGGTCCTCACCACAACAGACACAGGCCCTCAGCCTGGCTCTCTCTGGTTTTCTTGTGGTTGGGAGCTCTTTGGAGCTCTTTGGAGCTCATTGGACTTTGGCCATTTGCTTGATCAGGGAAAGTGAAACTTGTCAGATTTGGGGTACCAAAGAGTAAAAAGAAGTGGAAGGTACACAGAGGAAGCAGGCTTTTGGGGAGATCTCTGCTATCCTTATTGATTGTGGTCAATGTTGAGCCCACACTATCAGGAAGCTTCTTGGCTAGAATTTCTGCTGACTACTCTCTACCTGTAGCTCTGAAGCTGTGAGCAAGAAAAAGATGACCGCCTGCTAGAATATGGCATAGATTAGGTACACACTAGACCAATAGGCACAGATCAATGAATGGCTGTTTTATAGCTCAAAATTTGGGTCAAAGTTCAGGAAAGTGTGATGGAATGCCATGTTTCAACTTTTCCCACTTTTATATAATCAAGACACTTCTCATGGTGGAAAGACATTGGGCATCAAAAGAGAGGCCTCTGCTGGATGACCAGCAGAGATGTCAAAGGGGAAAACAGAATGATACTAACTGCTTTAAACCCTGATGCTCCCCAGACCCAGACCCCAACAGTCCTCTGCTCTCCTCAGTTGGGCCTCAGCTGGCCCTGTCTCCACCCCACAGGGCCACTGGGCATCCTGGCACCTCCACTATAGAATGGTGAGTCTGGCAGTTCTGCCCTTTGAACACTTGTCAGGGCACTTAATTTAGCCAGGTCACCCACTCTAGTGGGGCAGGGCCATCTCCCTAAGACAACAGCCCATGGAAGCAACTCCATGTTCAGCCACTGGCTCTATCTCAACCTATATCCCCTCTCCTCTTCTGGTCTGCTAAACACAAAGAATCTTAACTTTCTTGACCATGACAACCGTGAGAAATGATGGAACACTTTTTGAGCAACTTTGTCTCATGCTGTCCCACTTATATCTTGAAAAGTTCTGACCAGAGTCATCTCCTCTTTAATAAATTCAGTGGGGGCTCTAATCCTTCAGTAGGCTGAGAACCCAAACACTCCCCAGTCTAGCAGAGGCTTCCCTAAATACACAAGACTGTTCCTGTTACAGGAACAGCAGGAAAGCCCCAGGAGCAGGCTGTCCTGCAGCTCCTAGTGCCACTTAGGAGACATGCACTGCAATCACCACTGTGTCCATCCCCCACAAAGCCTGGTTCCACTCCTGGGCAGGGACATCCACCTCACATTGTTCTGCATATATATGTATGTATGTTTTTTTTTTTTTTTTTTTTTTTTTGGTTCAATCCTGGTCAGGTTTTGAATCAGGGTCCCACCAGACTTGGAGCCTGAGTTTAGATAAGTTCCTTCCACTTCTGCATCATGAAATAATTTGGGGAGCAAATTTGTTCCTTCTAGAATCTGGTCAAATTCAGGACTGACTCCATTGGGACCTGTACTTTTCTTTGTCATGAGAATTGGTCCTGCTGCAATCTCCTTATTTGTTACTCATATTTTGTGAATGTTTATGTCTTCTTGATTCAGTTTGGGTTCCTAAATTTGTGTTTCTCCTAGATTTTCCAACATACTGGCATGTAGTCATTCAAAATACTCCCTAATGATCCTTTGAGTTTGCTCGGTATCTGTCATAAGATCTCCTTTTGCAAGTCTCTATTGATTTGGGTCTAATCTCCCTTTCTTTTGTTGATTTAGCTCAAGTTTTGCCACCTTTGTTTTATGGTTTCAAAGAACTACTCTTTTTTTCTCTTGAACTTGGTGGTGCTCCTCTCCTTTCTATTTCTTTTCTTTTTGTCCTGATCTTGATTATTTCTTTCCTTCTACTGATTTTGGATTTGGTTCATTTTTGTTTTTCATCATTAGGCAGTTTACTTGAGGTATCTCTCCTTTATCTTCTATGTACAGGTTCCTGCAAACCCTCCTCTTCACAGTGCTGTTTCTGGATTCCACAGGTTCTGGTATGTTGTGTTTCCATAGTCTTCTGATTTTAGGAATTTTTCACTTGTTTGGTGGTGTGTTTCATAATCTTAAAGTGTGCGTGAGGTTTATGTTGGTTCTCCTGCTCTTTATTTCTACTTTCATTTCATTGTGATTGGAAAGGATACAAGAAATTATTTCAAAAAATTTTTTGCATTTCTAAACATTTGTTCTATGGCCTAATGCATGATCTACCTTGGGGAATGTTCCTTGTGCTAATGAGTAGAATGTGTACCCCCAGCTGTTTCATGGCATATTCTATAGACATCTGTTAAGTCCACATGACTTATAAAGAAACTTAATGCCGACATTCCCTTGTCAATAATCCATCTGGAAGATCTGCCTTGTGGTGTATGTGGGGGCACTGAAGTCACCCACTTTCTTCTTTTTATTGTGCTGGGGTCTATGGCTTCCTTTGGTCTAGTAGTGTTTGATAAAATTGGGTGCTCCAAATTGGGTGCATTTATATATATAGGAGACATTTGTGATATCTTCTTGATGTGTTTCCCTTGATGTACATAGATTGACCCTGTTTGTCTCTTCTGTCTAGCTTTGGCGTCAAGTGCGCAAGTGTTTTTTTTTTTTTTTTTTTTTTTTGGTCAGATATAAGCATAGTGACTTCTTCCTGCCGTCAGACTCCATTTGCTTGAAATATTATTTTCCATCTTTCCATTTTCAGTGTTGCTCACCTTTGCAGGGGAGAGGACTTTCTTTTGGGCAATATATTTTTGGGTCTTTTTAAAAAATCCACTCCTTTCCTCTGTTATCACTCTCTCTCTCTTTTTTTTTTTTTTTTTTTTTTTTTTTGGTGGTGCTGGGGATCGAACCCAGGGCCTTGTGCATGCAAGGCAAGCACTCTACCAACTGAGCTATCTCCTGAGCCCTTCCTCTGTATCTTTGAACTGAATAATGAAGACCATCTGTACTCAGGGTTACTCTGAAATGTGTGGCATTTTCTTGTCTTTCTGTCGACTTCTTTTGGTTGTTTTGAGCATTCCATGTTCAGTTCTTGGTTTATCCAACTCAGATGTTTCAGGGTGTTCTAAATTGATAATATGTGACCCTCTCTTATTTCTCAATTGTGCACCCCTCTCCTAGTGACACTCATTCCTTCTGTGCTCTCACAATTGTGTTCATTTTTCTTCCTTTTCTGGGTGTAGGATTCCCTTAAGTATCTTTGTCCAGCTGGTTTAGTGGCCATGAATTCTGTTAGGTTATTCTTTTTTTAAAATTTATTTTTATTGTAAACAAATGGGATACATGTTGTTTCTGTTTGTACATGGAGTAACAGCATACCATTTGTGTAATCATACATTCACATAGGGTAATGAGGTTTGATTCATTCTGTTATTTTTTCCTTCCCCCACCCCTCCCACCTCTCTTTTCCCTCTATACAGTCCCTCCTTCCTCCATTCTTCCCCCCTCCCTCCCCCCATTATGTGTCATCATCCGCTTATCAATGAGATCATTCATCTTTTGGATTTTTGAGATTGGCTTATCTCACTTAGCATGATATTCTCCAATTTCATCCATTTGCCTGCAAATGCCATAATTTTATCATTCTTTATGGCTGATATATCTGTTAGGTTATTCTCATCTTGACAGAAGGGTCTGTGCATTGTGCTCTGTACTTCCTTCTATAATGGGAAGAGAGACACTACCAGCAGTGGGGCTTTCCTTGGGCTCTGTTGCCATTGGCAGTGTTCCATGAAATCAGTGTCCACACTGGCTCTTCTCATTCTGGTGGGGGACCTGGAGCTATAATCCTGTGTTTAGATACAGGTGCAACTCCAGTCAGGACACAGGGAGATACAGGCAAGAGGGTCCCAGCATCCCCTCTGTGACACTCACCTTTGGTCTTATTGGCCATGTGTGACCTTACAGTGTGAGGGGGCAATGCATGCTGAGGACCCTTGTAGGAGGAGTGCCCATAAACACTTCTAACATTGTGGCTGTGTGGCGAGTGTTCAAGAGTGGGACTTGAGGCCCTCCTCGCTGTGCCCACTCCGGGATGTGTTGTCAGCTGGAGAATAATATTCCCCACATTCTTTAAGTTGAAATCTGCACCAAGTGAGCAGGACCAGTTCCTGATGCGGCAACCTGCAATTCCTCTCTGCTGGCCCAGGAGCAGAGCCCAGGGTCAGGTGTGCACCCAATGTGAGCAAAGGGCTGCACTCACTCCCAGCATGACAGAGAAAGCAGAGGGGAAATGCAAAACTTCAGATAAAGAACTGGTGTAAAAAATAACAGAATGAATCAAACAACATTGCCCTATGTAAATTTATGATTTTTAATGAAAAAAAAAAAAACAAGAAAAACACATTGACAACACCATCTAGAATAGAAACCATAGGGGAAAATAACTTGGAGGGGAATATAAGGTTAACACCTGAGAGAATGAATAGAAACTTTAAAAGGAGCCAAGGTAGCAGGAGAAGAAAGTGGGGAAAGGAGGAGAAAGGAGAGAAGCTACACAAAATTCAACAATTAAAGGAGAGAGGAGGTGAGAAGGAATTGGAGAAATAATTCAGAGCATGAAAAAAGCCAGAAGGGAGCAGGCTCTGGCCAGTTGTGTGGCAGGACACAGATGCCTCTGAAATTGGAGAAAGGATGGAGTCTGTGCTTTTGAGGCTGTGATGATCAGACTAGTTTCCAAGCACTGTGCAACTTGCCAGTCTCCCTCTCTGTACCACTGTAGAACTCCGAGGGAGTTTATGATACAGCCTCCCTCCAGGGTGGAACTGAATTTGAAATGCCACTCACTGAGCCACTGCAGCAGTATTCCCATGAGGTTCCAGAGACCAAAAATTGAGGGGTATTTGGCTTCTAGAGCAGTAAGATTGGACAACAGGTCCCCTCTTGAGATGGCTCCCAGTTAGAGCACCAGGGGAATCTGCAATGAAGGACAGAGAGCAACTCCAGAGCAAGTTCAGCATGCACATCCCATGTCTGCCATGTTTTCAGAAGACACTGTTGCAGGGTGCTGAATCCTGTTCCTGTGCTACTACTCCCTGGGACTCTCCCTCTTCTGCTTAAACCATAGTCATGAAGGCCCTGCCCTAGTCCTGCTGTGTGCCCTGTGATTAGTACTGGGAACTCACTTTCACAATCCGTCCCAATACCCAGGGATCCTCAAGTCCGTGTCTGTCCTCTGTTGAACTCTAGCATTCTCTCATGGTCACAAAGCTCAGTTGCTGTTTGGATTCTATTTCTAGATTATAGCAAGTTCTGCGAGCCTCTAATCCACAATCCTGCACCTTTCATCTAAATTTCTTCAATCCGCATTTTCCCCTGAATATTTGGGAGCTGATGTTAAGTGAGTTCAAGACTGGGATTTCCAGGTATTGGGAACTTCCAGTCACTGCAAGGTGAATTCCCACAGAGTTGTTTTATTAGAGAAACCTGGGGTCTTTTCAGCATAGCTCTCATTATGGGCCAGGTATGTTTACCGAATTTTCCAGACCACTCCTCAGAGGACTGGGATTGCTTATGGCAATAAAAGGTGACCAAAAGATGCGAATTCTGTGCCCAAAAGAGCCTGAAAAGGAAAGAACTGCCAAAAATGGTGGGGCCAAATTTGAGGGCCATTTTGAAGATTGTCAGTGAACCTCACCTAAATGCCCCGAGATTGGTAGAAAATTTAAATATTATGAACTTCCAGCAACATTTTCTCCAGTTGGCTTGAGGCATAGCCTCATGATGGAAAGGGGCTCAGAAGTACCTTGAGGGTGACTGATGGCAGATAACGTCCCCAGGTAGAGTATAGCTGACTGCATTCGGGTAATTCTGTTTCTGCCTTTGTCTCCAAGGTAATTCACCTTCTGAGTAAATCATAAAGAGTTCTTTGGAGACTGTGAGCTGCCTGGAGATCTCAATAAACATGGAAGACAGAAAAGATGAGCCACACCCTGAAATGGAGGTAGGGAAAGAGCTGACATAGGCAGACAAGAGACTTGGGCCCCACCAAGGTCAGATTTTTCCTAACAGAAAGACCACAGAGAAATAGAATAGAAATACTAAAGATGCAAGGCTCAGCTTAAAACAAACAGAGTGAGATATCTGTGATCCAGAGACCAGACCTCTCTAAAAAGGGACAAACTGCAACACAGTTGACCTTAACCTGACTGGAAAAAGTGGCACATGAAGAGGACAGCATCACAGAATGCCTTACCTGGGATTGGGCTAGGGGCTGATTTCCTTAACTGCTTATATCCATAAAAACCCCAAGATGACAGCCACTCACTGGCAACCCAATTTTGGGACCCTATCCATGAAGGAGCTTTGCTTTCTTTCTATTACTTTCATAAATTCTGATACTTTGCCATCACCCTTCCACTATTTGTATCTGTGAAATCCACCCATTGAATTCATAAGACAAAGCAACCCCTCAACTCTATGGTGTGTGTTGCAAAAGTACTCTAGATCAAATATGTCAGGAAACTAAATGGACATGGGAAATGATATTACCTACTGCCCAGCTCAGCATCATGGTAGACCCCAGAATTGGGCTGCAATTGAGTCCTTATGAGATTACACATGGGAGACCTTTTTAGGCCACACTAAAAGGATGCATTCTCCACGTTGAAAACATGAAGAGAGCACCCAATATTCTGTACAACAACTGAGACAAATTTTAAACTCCATGCAAGTGTTTCCTTCCTCCAGGACAATATCCTACCCTCAGAACCCTCCACATAGTTTCCAGTCAGGAGACAGTCCTGCTTTAGGTATGGAAAAACCAGGGATTAGAAGAGAAACTCATGGAAAAGTGGACAGGCCCTCATGATATACTTCTAACTGCTTGGACATTTCTAAACCTCATTTGCCACATCTGTGGAGGAAGGACACCACCAGAAGGGACTCCCCTGCTTATCCTGGGACCCACAATTACCTGGTTAGCTGACTACCCCTCTACAGAACCTCACATATCCCTTCAGGAGACAAGTCCCAGATGGGACATCTCAACCGGTTATGTGTTCAACTGATGTTCCTTTTGACCTTCTCTATCCCTCACTAAATCAGATCAGATTCACTTCCACCCAGTTATGGATTGGTCTCAGTTCTGAGTTCCAGCATCAGGTTGATGACTGGGACTGTGGAGGGCTCCCTCTGCTGGCCACTGACCAACTGACTTGGAAAGTTCAGGCAGCCGATCTAAGTGCATGGCAGCAGTTTTCTAATTAGCTCCAACTCAGAGGGAAAGCATTCTGCCATGCCCAACAGAAAATACCTCCTTCCCATTCTAACCAGGAGAGTTCTGAGATGTTCAAAATCAAGGCTGAGAAGAGAAAACATGTCTGTTCTAGAAAGAAAAGTGTTCCACCACCACTCCAGACAAAGGCTGTGATGGAGTCATATGGCTCCTGGCACGAGAAGCTGAATGGATGAGAGAGTCACCTAATGTACTGATGCACTACATTACTTTTGTGGGACTCCCCAGGGAATAGATTGAGCTCCCCAAAAGATGTTGAATACAACCATGACACCAAAGGAGACCATGTGTTTTGGCCTATAGATCCATTCTTGAAAAATGAAGCATCTCCTGTGCTGGACTATTCAAATGTTTCTTGACCTGTAGGGATGGTGGTCCCAGATCTAGTGCACCCACTGGAAGTGTAGAGGGAAGACTTACACTAGCTGTTGGAGCTGCCACCTGTCACCCACCTCCTTGGCCTGGAGGGGGTTGCATCACCTGTCACATCCACCAGAGGACCCAACTGCACATGTTTTGCCCTTTCTGAGCTGGCCCCTTCTTTGTTATCTTTTTGGCTATTTGAGTCTTGGGCCAATCACCGACATGAACATGTCACCCACAGAGTGCATTCCTGGCATACATGTGGAACAGGAAGAACAAGGATAGAAAACTCACTTTTGAACCCAGGAAAACGCTAATTCAAGGACGTAACATTTTTGAGGGATGGGTGGCACTCTGCTTTGATGAAATAGGAGGGTCCCTGAGTATATCTTTCCTCTTTCAGGTATAGGATGGTGGTAGCTTATTTTCTATTAAGAAGCAAACTTAATCAGATTTTAGTTCTAAAGAACTATTCAAATGCTTTCAATTTGTGACCAGTGCACATGATCATCATGCTCATCCTCACCACCCTCCAAGGGAAGACCAAGTGGAAAATGCCTACAGCTCTCCGCACCAACAGTGGATAGAGCTCAAAGGGCCAACCATGCTACTGAAATTGGGTCACTGGAAATTCACACCATCAGCGTAACTGAGCATGGGGCTCTGCTGGGGACTATGGTCATAGGGGAAAGCTGACACTATCATTGGCATGTGGTGGGATGTGCAGTGTGGTTCCCACTGCATAACTAAATGTTCCCAAGGGAAGACTCAATTGCCTGGAACTCCTCACACTTCCATGCATTTACCTCCAGTTACCATGCCAGCTTTTCAGGATGAAGATCAGAGAAAGCTTCCCTCATATTTCCAGTAGGGATAGAGGACACTGAGGCATTGGCCTCTGTGTCCACCTGGCTCCATAATTCTTTTTATGAAAAGAACATCTGCCCTCAGGAGACACTATTTGAGTAGAACCTAAGCAACCATGGTTCCGACAGAGTCTCTCTGGCCTTGGGGAAGGGAAGGCCCCAAATCTAGTCCCCTCTGGTCTCTTACTAGGGACAAGGGAAACTTCTACCTCCAGCTCCCTCTGCACTTTCAGTCACACCTGAGGAGGAGGAATGAGGACTTCAGGAAGTCACAGCCCAGGGTATCAGGCTCACTCTTCGACTGGTCTCAGGATGAAAGAAGGCTTCCCTCCCTCCACACCTCACCCTGTGTCTCTAGGACCTCCATGCACTAACAGCAGGTTTCAGCAGAAGGAACTGCAAGTCTCAGACCTTATGAAGAAGAAATTCTTATGAAAATCCAAGTCACAAGTCCTTCAAAACCAAATATACCACATTATCATACCACAACTCTGAGTCAAAAAAAATATAAAAAGTAACTCTATAGGCCTAGAGTTAGTCAGTTCCTTTTCCCCAGTACATCATGTCCACATCAGGACTAAGGTGAAAGTGCACCAAAAAAAAAAAAAAAAAAAAAAAAAAAAAACAAAAAAAAAACAGAGTATTGTTTGAAGAGACAGAGTCAGCACCAGAACCATGCTAAGATACACAGTGAGAAGAGGCTTACCCAACTGAGAAAGAGAGACAACTATGTTTAGATAGGGGATATGTGATATGAACAGAGAGAACATGCAGTGTGAAAAGCTCCAGCAAACCTGAGAACCAGGTTCTAATGGGGCAGAGATATTGTAATGGTAAGACCAGGCCTTTAAAATCACTATGACCAATATGTAACTGGATCTAAGTAAAAGGCAGACAGCATGCAAGAATTGATGAGGGATGCAGAGAGGATAGTGGGAACTCTAGTAAGAACACAGACATGAAAGTCCGATGTTAAAAACATACTAACATGAAAGGGCATTCCATGCATGGGCTCTTACATAGACTGGGCATTGGCCAGGAAAGAATGTGAGACCAAGGATTCAAAAGAACCATTTGACATGAACTCAACAAACTCTGAGAAAATACAGAGAGGCAATACAGAAACCTGCCAGAGACGGTGAACTAAGGGATTCCACTAAGTGTCCAAAAACCTACAGGAATTCTATAGCTGAAAATTACAGAGAACAAGCTCCCAAACATACAGAACCTCATAGCTGAATTGATCACCCAGAGGAAAGAATCAATAAGCTCAAAACAGTTCACTTAAAACACCAAAGAGAGGAGAAACAAATGGAAGGAAGAAAAACAGAGTAGGAGATTTGGGAAAGTAACACGAAATGCTGTGTCTTAAGATAAATAGGTTCTCTCATCAGCAAACATTAAAACAACACTGAGACTACCAGAGTATAAAAACAGTAGTGAATAAACTGGCCTTGTCAATGTGGAAATCAAAGTAGAAAATCTTGATGAGAATTGGAACCCTAAGCTTGTTATCTTATCAAAATCATTGACCCAAAACCTGCGTGCTAAATAATTTCTACAACGCAGTGCTCTTAACTCTTCAGGGAACTGCTTGTGTCCATCAGAAAGATGCTGCATCCTTAATGCCTGATTGCCTCGGTTCCTTCAAGGGCTGTAAGTGAATCAAAGAAAAAATTACCCCCCAAACATAAGCTCAGTCTTAAAATTCCTAAAGCCACTGGTGAAGAGTAAGAACAGCCTCATAGACCCACCTGTTCTAACCACGGCTGGAAAGCATCCTGCCAAAAGTGGAAACAGACTACAGCAAGTTTTAGAAGAGTGGTAACTTGGTGTACAAGGGTGTGTAAGCTGGCTTTCTAAATACCTGCCCTTGCTCCCCAGTCACAGCAAAATATGCTAAGATGTTAACTCTACAGCTCTTTTTAAAATTTCATGAGGAAAAATTAAAACCTTCATAATTGCCACTGAATGAGAGAGGGGAATGCAGTGCCAAGGAGCAGCTCTTTGTTGGGTCCTCACCTTGAGGTTTTCCACCTCTCATTTAGCTTGACTTCCATCCCTTCTATTGGGGGGACACTTAATTTACAGGGAGCCACATAGCCTGCCCTAGAAAGATGCCACTTGGTAAAGACAAGTGCTGGTGTTCCTTTTAGAGCCACCTCAGACTTCATCACACCAATACCTTGTGGCCATCATTTCATTTTAAAGGGTAGGTTGATTGACACCCAACATAACAGCAGTTCAATGTGAATTCTGACACCTATCAGTTTTAATAGCTATTCCATTCCCAGGGTTGTGGTTAGGATCAAAATGAGAATTCTTATAAATCCTTTTTTTTCCCCATATTTTTGCTGGTGCCTTATAGTTGTACATAATGGTGGGATTTGTTGCTACATATTTATACATGTATGCAATATAAAAATATAATTTGGCCAATATCACTCCACAGCACCCAACCCCTCCCACCTCTTGATCCCCTTTCTCTCCGGATCTTTCTTTGATTTCCATGCGATCCACCCCGCTTTCTTTTCCTTTCTGTTCTCTATCTTCTGCATTTGAGAGAAAACATACATCCCAGATTTGTGCATGTAAGTCCTTCAGGGATGTTGATATGTACATTCTTCCTTGATGTGTCCTTATCTGGTTTTGGTATATGTGCAATAATGGCTTCCTAAATTTGGAATGTATTCCATCCCTTTGTATGTCATGGAGTAATTTAAAAAGTTTAGGTCATAGTTCTTTTTTTTTTTTTGTTAGAACTCAGATGGGAGTTCATTCAGTCCTGGGTATTTCTTTGGTGGAAGTCCTCTCATTACAATTATTGGTCTACTTAGGTATTCTTTTTCCTCTTGATTCAGTTTTGGCAGATCATATTTATCTAGAAATGTACCCATTTCTTCTAGGTTTTCCAATGTATTGGAGTACAAGTTTTCAAAGTAGTCCCTAATGGTCTGCTGGATTTCTGTGATGTCTATGGTGGTTTGTCCTTTTTCATCTCTAATTTTATGAACATGGCTTTTCTGTTTTTCTCATGGTTATTTTGCATAGGGACATATCAATCTTCTTTATCTTTACCAAGAAACAACTCTATTTCTTGGTCCTTTGTATTATTGTTTCTTATTCTCAGGTTTATTAATTTTGGCTCTGATCTTAATTATTTCCTTCCTTCAATGTTTGCTCCTCCATGATAGCCTGACTTTTAAACCATTTCCCATATACACTGTGTATGATGTGGGCTTCCTCAGAAGACGCAGAGGACTCTCATGGCTAAGCTACTGCACCATTGCTCCATCATGAGTTCATGCCAGGACAGCATGGATCAGATGATGGAATTCTCAGATCCTGTGGAAGGCATTGGTTTCCAGGAAAATTTGCCCAACTCTTTCCAAGCTTAGATGATGGTACCTTCATGGTGAATGGTCCAACCATAGTGGGAAGCTCTGAATTCTGGACCTGGCAGTCCCTGGCCCCACCCATGCCCTGCTTCCTGTGGCTGCAGAGCTGAAACTCATCAAGTCTTTTATCTTGGAGGAAAATTTCCAGGATATTAAGGAAGGACCAGCACAAGTCAGCTTCCCAGACTCCATGCTTGGCACAGAAATGAAAAACCCTTCCTAGAGGAAGGCCTAGGCACCCTACTTTTTCTAAAGTATCCCAATTGAGTTAGGGGTGCAGCTAAGCAAGATCCATCACATGAGTCTGGGGTCAGAATTTGAGGTGCTGCTTGCTTGCTGTATGCACCTGAAAAAACCCTTTCTGGGTTCTCTTCATCTATGATATAAGGACTATGGGGGAAGATGGGTTCAGTATAGTCCTGCAGCCAAAGCCCAGAGTCCTTTGCACAGTGCCCAGAATATAGGAGGTCCTCAATCTATGGTAATTTTATTATTATTACTATTATTATCATTATTATTTGTGTGAGCTTTTTGTAGCTGTGACCAAAATACTTGACACAAACGACTTAGAGGAGGACAGATTTGTTTTGTCTGATGATTTCAGAAGATTCACTTCATGGTTGGCCAACAGCAAGGCATAAGCATGGTGGAAGGGTGAGGTGAAGCCAAGCTGCTCAACTCAAGGCAGCCAGGAAGCAGAGAAACAGGAAGGGGCCAGGGACAAGTCAGCCTTCTAGGGCAGGCACTGAGTGACCTACTTCCTCCAACTAGGTCCATCTCCCAGTAGTCCATCCAGTTATCAATGGATTAATCCATCAAGTGGGTTAACCAACTGATGAGGTCAAAGTCCTCATGATCTGATTACTGCCTAAGAGCCCCACCTCTGAACCTTGCTGCATTGGGGACCATGCTTTCAACATATGAGCTCTGGGGACATTGCAGATAAAAACTATAACATCATTTATTTTTTGCTATCAAGCAAGCATCTCCCATTCTTGTCTCCTGTGGACTCAGCACATTGTCTCTGGAGACAGTGGGGGATCTGCTCTACGAGCAGGATAGGCATGTGTCACTAGTTTACCTGAGTGGTAGCACACCAACCTGTCCTTGCCAGGTGAATGTTCCCACGGGTCCCCCTTTCTGTTCAGAGGACACTGCTGGAGCCATGGCTGTGACCCCCATGTGTAAGGTGGGCTCAGGTGGGCTAGGGGGAGGACAGTCCTGGCCACTCCCACTGCATGCTCACCCACACCCTCTGGCTTGTCCCCTAGGGGTGGAGACCTGGCAGAAGGCAGAAGCTGCTGCACACTGTGAAGGAGGAGGTAGATGCTAGGCATTCCTTGGGGAGGGCACTGCCATTAGGTGGGGGGCAGCGGCTACTGGAGGGGTGCTCTCTGGCTGTGGGTGCCACCACATTAGAGGTGGGCTCACCTGGGATGGGCATTTACCTCTGGGGGGCTGGAGGTGTGGTGAGTGAATTTGGGGGTTCTAGGGCTAGAGGTGCGGGGGTAACTGTTGCCTTAAGCATAGGTAGGGACAGATGTGGAGTGAGGATCCTCCAGGTGGAGGGCATACCTTGGGGTGTCTGGTTCAGACCCCATTTTGTGGAGGAAGGGGTGTGTGGATCTCCATGAAGGTGTCCTAAGGAGAGACAAGCTCCTGGAGACAAGCAGGCCTCTTGCGGGGGGAAGGTTGAATGGGGCTGCCAAAGGTAGCCCAAGCTTATACAAAGGGGGAAGTTCAGTTTGGGAACATAAAGACTCCCTCCTCTTCCACATTCCCAGTCCTTGGATCCACCTCCAGGAGCAAGGAGGTCCCTCCCTGAGGGTCCCAGGTTAGGATTTGTGGACTTCTCCTTTGATAGGCAGGGTCCCCTTGCCCCCACACCCCCTTACCGGATGGATAACAGATGGACCTCACCTGCCTGCTGTCCCTTCACTGTCCCTTGGGGCAACCTAGAGGTTATTCCAGACTCTGAATTCATAGCTAGCCACCTCCCAGGTCCCTGTAGAAGTGGTGAGCATTTGTAGTGGTGGGGTCTAAGGATGACATTCACATGCCTGGGCTGTGAGGGTGTGGGTGCACACATGGCTGTGTGTGTGTGAGGACTTGTGGCTGGAGCATGCATGTATGAGAGTGTATGTGCATCTGTCTGGCGATGTCCAAGTGTATCTCTAGGCACTGTATGTGACTCTGTGTGAACTGTTTTTGTAAGGCCGTATTTGTGTGATGCATGAGTATGTGTGAATGAACAAGGCTCTGACTGTGTGTGTGTGTGTGTGTGTGTGTGTGTGTGTGTGTGTGTGGTGTGTGAATTGCCCTCCTTTCACCTCCGACCCCCCACCACTCAGCCTGGCACTCCATTGCAGCCATGTTTGCATTTTCTCAGTTGTCAGTCCAAGATCTTGCATGGCTGTAGGCCTTGTGGGCCAGACTGGTTTTTGTGTGTGCAGGGGTATGTGTTTGTGCCTGTGTGTGCATGTTAGGGGTGGAGCTTGTGGTGGCCACATTGAGCACCACTGAGGAACCCCTCCCTATGAGGAGGCAGACAGCCCTCTTGGGCAGCCTGGAGGTTGAGACCTGTTGCTGACCCTTGCTCAGGACATGGGGGTAAGTGTGTGTTTGGGTCTGTATCTGTGTGTGCTTTGTCCCCTTTTGTTTTAAGAGTCAGCTCCAGGGCTGCTTGCACATTCTAGCATTTTCCAATAAGGGAATGTGCAAGATATCTGGGATTCCTCAGAAAGGCCGAGAGCTTTGCTGCTCAGCCCTGGTTTGTAAGGAAATAGCAGGTTGGTCCAATTGAGGAGGGCAGCCACAGACAGGAGAGTGTCAGCAAGGCCCCTGGGAGGGCTCTGGCTTAGGTCCTGGTCCCAGCTCTGCCACAGACTCCCTCAGAATGCTGCCCAAGTCCCTTGCCTTCTCTAGGACTGTGTGTTCAACATTTAGGTACTTTTAGGTATTTCTGTAGATACAGCAGGAAATCAAACAGGCTCAACCCCTGTCCTCCTGAAGCTGACATTCTTACCTGAAGAGAAAGACCTTGGCAGGTTCTCAAGAATAATTACAGGAGGCACTTGGCACCATAAAAGCACCAAAAAGGGGGATGAGGTGTTGCTTAGTAGTAGAAAATTTGCCTGGGGAACTTCAGGCAGGCCCTGGGAACACAGCTTGGGGTTAGGTACGTGCAAAGGAAGGAGATGAGGAAGGAGGGTCCATGCATCCTAGTGTGTGCAGGACTGTGGGAACCAGGCTGCAGCATTTGAACTCACCTCAACAGGTAGCAGGGAGCTATAGAAGATGTAAGAGCAAGGGAGGGTTTGCTTAGAGCTGTCCTTCAGGATGTCTCAGTTGATAGTAAGAATGGACTTTGGGTGGAATGGGGTGGACTTTGTCTGCTGGATAATAAAAGAAAACTTTCTTTTTTGCCCCTCCCTCCCTTTCTTCCTTCATTCCACAAACATTTATTGAGCATCATCTATGTTCCAGACCATGTTCCAGATGATGCAGATTGAGCACTTTCTCACATGCTTTCATTGAGCATACAATCCTGTCTAGGGACATGTAGATAAATAATTATATCAAAGGTGACAAGTGCGATGGGAGGGAAATAAGTGTTGGAGAGAGAAGGAAAGTGCTTGTCAGAGGTGGTGGTCAGGGATGGCCTGTCTGACGAGATGACATTTGAGAACAGAGCTGAAGGGACGATGTAGACATCTGCAGGAAGGGTGTTCCTGGAAGAAGGATCAGCATGTGCAAAGTCCTTGAGTTGAGACTAGCAAGGAGGTTGATGAAAGCAGAGCAGAGTGAATGAGAGTGACGATGAGGTCAGATAAAGAACAGGTCTGTCATGCAGAACCTCATGGCTGCTGAAGCCTTCGGCTCTCACTCTTGGTAATATGGGAGCCCTAGGGGAGTTTTGAGCAGGGAGGAACATGGAAGTATTGGGGATGAGTGGGGAGGAAGCAAGGAAATCAGGTCATCAGGCAAGAGAGGAAACTTCTGCCTGTTTTTTGCAGAATTTTGACTCTGGGCTGGGAATCCCAGGCCCCAGCCTCCACGCCCCACTGTGCATAGCAGATGCTGCAGAATACTGTCCATTGAATGGGTGCAGAACTTCCAAGGACATTTTTCAGCCCCCCGAGTCATGTAGGATTGACTCAGATGAGCCAGTGTGCGTCCTGTTGTGGACTCACGGGGGCAGAAATTCTCCTGAATAGCGCAGTCCCATCCACCTGATGGATTTTGAGCCTCTTTCAGGGCTCTGGCAGCACAGTCCTGGGAGCTCTGGATAGCAATGGGCATCTGCGGCAGACCAGAGCAGCCTGGATCTCAGTGAGGATGGCGTCAGGAGGGGCCTGGATCTCCTGCTTCCTCGTGTCTCCTGTGTCATCCAGCTGGGTGTCCCTGCAGTAGCCCCATGGGGTGCTGCAGGAGCTGGTGGGGACATTTTGTCATGGGTTAGCAGGTAAGAAAGAGCACTTATGTCATCCCCCTGGGCTTGCAATTGCTAAGGCCGCAGAATCTGATGGAACCTGAATTGGCCTGAATCCAGTTTTCAGGTGTCTGTCCCTAAAAACCCGTGTGACTCCTAGCAGGCCCCTGCTCATGGCCCCTTCTTCTTGCTTTCTAAGCAGAGGAGGTTCTAGAGCCGCAGAAGTCTGAGTGCCTCAGCTCATCTGGCCAGTGCCACCCTCTGTGACCAGGCCCTGTATTTAAGACATAATAAATTAATAAAACTCAGTAGCCGATAAGACTCTTGGAGTCTTGTTCCCCCCCAGGAAAACCAGGGATAGCTAAAAACATCCTAAGGGAATAAAGGCTTAAAAACAAACAAAAGAGATCCCCCCCAAAAAACTGCCATTAGATACCAAACCTGTTCTGTGGACAATCTCTTTACTATCCCCATGCCCCGTGCAGTGAATGAAACACCTTTTCTTGTGGATTAGGAAACTGGGCACAGAGATGGCAGGTAACATTCCCAAGGCCCCAGAGATGGTGAATGGCTTACCCAGGGGTCTGGCTGCAAACCTGCTCTGCAGCTGAAACCAAACAGCCCATGGATGGTTGTGACCTATGCTGGGACTGTGGAGTGGGACAAGGGCCAGAATTTGGAATCACACTGTCCCGGGTGCAGACTGTGGTCCTGCCCATTCAGCAGCACGTGAACCTCTGGGATGATAGTCTCTTTGTCCCCACACAGGGTGCTGCTGAGCTGTCACAGTGGGGCGACCTGTATGCTGGAATGTGTGCTTGGCTCACTCCCTGGGGAGCAAGGTGGACTCAGTTGCAGGGGCCACGTTGCTGCCTTCTAGTCACAGACGACCTTGCAGATGTTCTCAGAGCAGGAGTTGCTCCCCCTGGGTTGCTAACCCTGGGCTAGGAGTGCTGCAGCCCCCAGTGCTGTGCTATAGAATGAATGGAAGGGGTGTCTTATTTGGTGGGAGCCTCCTGACCTTCTCTAGAGTTGCCCTGAGCCTCTGGGCAAGGGGATTCAGAGTTCTAAATGCAGATGGGGCCACCGTGTGTTTCTTTTTGACTTATGAGAAGATGACATATCAGTATTTCTATGTTTCTTTGTGCCCGATGTTGCAGGAGCTCAGATCTTAAGTGTTCTTAGGGATGCAACAGTTGCTTCTATGTGAAGACCCCATTGAAAAATCATAGCTGAGGCCCCAGGAATTGGACACTCAATGATTCTTGAGTCTGTGAAAGCATTTTCCTGTAGTTATTCTTCAGTAAATTATGCTAATTAGGTTAGACTTATAGGAACTCCCATTTGTCAAACCTCAATCCTAAGTGCTTTGCCTTGTCTCATTACCTTCCTATAGTAGAGGTACAGGTAGCAACTCCTCTTTATTAACAAGGAAATTGAAGCTCAGAGTTTTAAGGAACTAAACCATGGCCGCACACTGTGAAGCAGCAGAGCAGGTCCATCTTCCATAGTTTCAAGGTGGATAAACTGTAATAAAATTAACTAGAACAATCAATAAATAAACAAACAAACATAATTTTAAAGGGGAAAGAAAGGCTGAAAAATGGATTTCTTGGTTCAGGTGTTTGAGAATTTTGTGGTGATTCCAGATTCAGGTACAGGTCTATCCAGGGGCTGCAGTGATGTCATCAGGACACTTCCGCTCTCCATCATCCTCACTGCCTTCCCCTGCTCATTCCCTCTCTGTGGGGAGGTGGCATGTTGCTCAGCAGCTTTAGGGGAACAATCTGCTGACACAGCATTTCAGGAAAAGGCAGAGCTTTCCCTGCCTAATGATTGTTGTGAAAGTCATGGGTTTCACTCTGGCTGGACCAGCCTGGGTCGCTTCTCCTTTGCACCCATCACAGTGGGATGGATTGCTCTGAATGGTTAAGTCTGGAGGGGAGGAGTCACCCTGTGAGAGAAAGGAAGGGTCACCAAAGAGAGTCAAGGTGAAATGGCGAGACAGGCATATGGAAGCAAAGCAGGCAAGCCACAGATGTCCCCACTGAAGGGTGAGGGTAGCTGCCTTTGGAGCGCAGCCTCTGGCTGTAGAAATGGCACTCTCACCCCTGTGCCTGTCTGTGGTCCTCAGTGCTGCCTGCAGGCTCACTGTGTGCCAGGTGTCCACTGGCTCAGGGTGTGCAGACACTCTACATGCTGTGTGGAAAGAGCACCTTCAGCTTTCCTGGGTACTTCCAAGGGTCCACAGTACAGTACCAAAATCTGGCTCAGATTTCCTGTGTCTGAATAAGTGGAGGCATCTGTAACAAAGAACAATCAACTGGGTGGCCTTTTAACAGCAGAAACTTATTTCTCACAGATATGGAGTCTGGCAGGCCAAGATCAGGGAGCCAGGGTCTGGTGAGGGCCTTCCCCAGGTTGCAGACTGCCAGCTTCTTGTACCCTCACCCTGTTATTTTTTCACAGCTGCCCAGCCTTCCTTCCCAGTGCTGGTGGAGCTGGGGAGACCACAGTGAGCACCACAAAAGGCCCCTGCCCTCCTGCAGCCCACAGTCTATATAAAAGGATCGAGAGAGAAAAAGAGATGAAGAAATAGGATGACTTCAGAAGTGGTTGAGAAAACAGCAAAGGGGAGAGAGAGGAGTAGGGTGAGCCTGGGGTCGGACAGGGTGGGAATCTCAGAGGAGGCGGTGTCATGGGACCTGATAACTTATTCATGAAAATGAACTGCTGGGCCAAGACCGGGGAATGGCCAAGCAAAGGCGCTAAGGTAGGAAGCTGCTGGCAGCCTTTGGGGGAAAGCAAGGGGACAGGGAGTGAGGAATTAGAGAGGTAGGGACAGGTCGAGGACAGACAGGGAGATGTGGGTCCTCCAGCCTCTGAGTCTTCCCTGATGACCTCCTGGGATGTGGCAGGGAGGGCTTCTGAACTGCTGCCATCAGACCCCTTCTCTGCAAAGGCCCCAAAGCCCCTTAGCAAGACATTCTGCACTGAGCAGGTGGACAGGCTGGTTTGGAAGGAGGTGCTGGGTCTGTTTACCCAGAGCTCTGGCTGCCTGCCCACCACCTCCCCCAGTGCAGAGTAAGCAAAGCACACTTCTTCCTCTTTTTCTTTTTCAGTTGATGACTTTTTAGAGCAGTTTTTAGTTCACAGCAAAATTGAGGGGCAGGTGCAGAGGTTTCCTGAATGACCCCTTCCCTGCACATGCACAGCCTCTGCCACCATCAGTGCCCACCGCAGAGGCACATTTGTTACAATTCAGGAACACACATCACTGTCACCTACAGTCTGTGTGTACCACCGTGGCCTGCTAGGCCTTTCCTTTTGGCCAGATATCAGTTGGTTAGTATTTTTGTTAGGGAATGACCAGGAGGAGGGAGAGTGAGTGTATCGTAAATGGATTATTAGTTATTGTAAAGGGCTGGGGGTTATAGTTTGAATTAATCTATCAGTTTTCTTAAGTAATATTGACCTGAGCTATTAATTTACTCATGTTGTCCTTAAACCCTCCCCCATGCCACTGTGGATCACTGAGGGTTTTCTATGGTCCAAGTTCAGCTACAACCCTTTTCTTGCTTACTAAGACTGTGATAAGTCTTTCTGTAATGACACCTCCCAGGACTGCAGGTCTTGACAGGTAACTAAAGCTTTTGTCAGTAGGGCTTTCAAATATGAAACTATAAATTTGTTATCAAGTGATTTGTTTTGTCTAGGAATCATTCTCTTCCAAATATTTCCAAAGAGGTCAGAATGGAAGAGGATCTAATCACTTGCCATCCTTACCCTCTTCAGGTATTCCAGCTCCTCAATACTTTTTTTTTCCTCAATACTTTTCAGCGTTTCCTCCTCTTTGTAGAATCACGCAGTAGAATGTGTTTGGGAAAGTTGCAGGCTTAAAGTTGAAGCACAAGTACAATTAATGTTTTCATCAGGAAGCTGGGGTAGGAGTCCTCAGTGGGTACGAGTCCTCAGTCCCCAGTGTATAATAGGTAACCCTGGGAATGGCACAGCTCTCAATAACTGATAGGTATCAGTATTCACATGAAACAGCTGATGTGGTGTGTTCATCAGACTATGCTTTAAGAAAGTCATGAAAGCCGAAGGAGCACCTGAACTTGTCTTTGAGAGGTAGTAGGTTTCTGGGGCAGGCTCTGTGGCTGTATGTAAATTAAGTGGCCTGGTACACGTGGGTAGAATGGTAGTCAACCTCAATGTGAACTGTAAAGACCCACAGGTGATGCTAAGAGAGAGCTGCTCCTCGACACTGCATTCCCTCCATCTCTTGTGTTTAGCATTAGAAAGATTTTATGTTTCCTTGTGGAAATGAGTTTATAGGTGGTGAATTAATATCTTAATTGTTTCAGATGTGACTGAGGAGCAACTGGGAGTGTTTTAAAATCTGAATCCTGTGTATCATTGTCACAACTCTTAATAAACTTTTTCATGGTCTGTTTCTGGTTTTGTTGGGATGTTTTTTAGCTATGTTGTGTAGAATTGGGTGGAGGAGGCATTTTCCTTCTTCCAAATGGTTTTGTGGAAATTTGTGTTTGGGCTTCTTAATTTAAGACATTTCATTCATGTTTGTTTAAATTCACATTCGAAGGGACTAAATCAACTGGTCATTAAGGACGTGCATCTTTCTGATGAATATAAGCAATTCAAGGAAGAATAATGATGGTATCTTTTAGATATGCTGTAGGACTTTTTTGAGTCAATAAGTAATATGCTTAGAGTTTCATAAGTATTTAGTTATTACATTAGTTTCTACATTTTCATTTTCTAGTCTAATTTTTTTCTAGTCTAATTTTATCTTGCTTTAGTATTTGTTGATGAGAGGACCTATTTATTTTGAAAGACATCATTTAGTGCTACTTTTCAACATTTATAGCTCTGTAAATCCAGACGCTTGGGTGAAGCTGCTGTGGTATAAGGAAAGTCTTTTCTATTAGATCCTCTGTCACGAAGGCAAAATCAGCACATATGAAATCTGCTGTCTGTTGGAAGCAACAGGCAAAAGTCCAGAAGCTGCAAGTGCATTTAGGTCATTGGGAAGTTGAATTCTTATAATTTCTTAACTTTGCTTAACCAATCTTCTCTCCTTTAGTTCTTTCTTATGGTATTTTTTCAGTCCTTTTCTGTTTTTTTATTTATAATGCATTTCTTATAAATAAACATAAATGAAACTTCTTTTTAAACCTAGTTTTATAGTTTGCTTTTTAAAAATTTTTTCTAATTTTTGCGTGAAAAAATTGACATGTCTACTGCCTGACAGTAGAATGCATTTATACATTTTGATAGATCAAACATAGAGTGTAATCTCTCATTTTTCTGATTATACATATTGCAGGATCACATTGGTCATGCAGTCATTACATGTACATGAGGTAGTAATAATGCTTAGGGTATTTTGAAACTGATGAATCTACTGGTATTTTCAAGAGAGCATAAACAAATAAAATTTATTTTTTCTTTCTTATTCAGTATCAGTTAAAAGAACTTAGCATCATCTGCCTCTCATCTTTGGTGGGAAGGTAATGAGCAGACACAGCTCTGTGTGCATGCGGAAGATGGCTCTGAGTCTCCTGGGATGGTAAGTTAATTCTTAAAGTTCCTTAGGAGAAGGGGAAGACATTGGCTTCTTGTTTTCCATTCAAACATGAGCACATGGCATTGAGTGAACATGCATTATGTTAGTAAGTGTCCTGGTAGGGAGTAGTCTCCTATTCCCTTTCTAGTCCTCAAAACTGAATTGTCTATCCTTCTCTCTGCTCAGTAATCTTAGCTATTGAATCAGTATTGCCTCCTGAGATGCTTCTTTGTTCATCCTACTGGGGCCTTGTTTCCAAATTTCAGTTGGAAGAATAGGAGGAAACTGTCTTAAACTGTGCACAAAACAAAAAGAAGTGGCTTTCTGCCATGCTGAAAGAAGCAAGGTAGTCTTTCCCAAAATACAAGGAGAAAGAGAAGTCCACACACGTGTTTATGACTATGTAATTGGACTAACTCTTGGCCACTTTACAGCATCCTTGCTTCTTGGTATATTTTGTCATCAGTGAATTTTATAACCCAAGTATTTTCTCCTATGTGAAGCACTTAGAAATGGAAGCACAGAAGTGCCAGCCCCTTGCCATTTCTTGGGATCCCCAGGTCTCTGCTTGTTGCCACACCAACTTTTCCAACAAATCTCTGGGATCCCAGCAGTGCCCTGTGCTATGGGGCCAGACGGAAATCAGACTTTCCATGACTCAAACTTGGAAGTGATATCCCGTGACCCTTGCTGATTTGTTTCATAGAAACCAGATGCTGATGTAATCCACTTAGAGAGGAGGGAGCTGCGGGCGTTGGGCACCAGGATGCTGTGGTGTTTGGGATCCCTTGTAGTGTACCCACATCATGCAATGGGAAGAGACATTGGGACAATTCTAAATCTCACAAGAGTCATTGGCCAGTCTATGGTGAAGGGAAGGCTAGCTCTGAAAATTAGTCACTACAGCCTTACAGTGGTGCAGAGTGGGAACCATGGCTGAGAGAAGAGTTGATAGTCCCTCTCTCTATGGGGCTCAGATCATGGTAGAGTTGCATGTCATCCTTTGTCCATCACCTTCCATCTGCATGTTTGTACGTTGCAGGCACATGACTCTAGCATTAGGGTTTCTCAGGGAGTTCATATATGTATGGGCACATTCCTCTGATGACAACCTCAAAAGCAGATGCTAGAATGATCTCTCTGGGGAACATGTTGGGAAGCCATGGTCACCATAACCAGGAGGTGATGGATCTCTGAACCAAACTGGGTCTCCCTAGACCAGGGGAGCTGGCTATTCCTGGGCTTGTCTGGGCACCTGATCCAGGGTGTGTTGGTGTAACTGTGTCCACTCGTGCATATGTCATTAGAAGAAGGGAACATCCTGCATCCCAGTGGGCCATTGTAACAAACATCCTGTATGAGAAAGGGACTCAGATAAGGAGTCCCCAGGAAAGTGACCTCACTTCCTTGACAGTGGAACACACAGAACTTGGAACCCTCGTAGCTAGGCACCCACAGTCCACATACAGTCTCAGTCTGCTCTCTGATGTTGATACAGCAAGCCCACAGCCATGACTTCTTGTGTTCTACCAATCTGTGGATACTCAGGACTCAGAAAAACCCTGAGTAAGGGCCTTTCTGGAGTGAGGAGGTGTTGGCCCAGAACTAGGTCCCAATGACTCTGGCAATTTTTCCCAAGGAGACCAGAGGTGAGACAGGACAGATCGCTGCAGGTGGTGATAGTCTTAATCCACCTCTCAGCTTCCCCATTTTAAAGCCCTAGACTCTCACCAGGTTTGTGTGTGTGTGTGTGTGTGTGTGTGTGTGTGTCTCTCATATCCCCTGAGACTATGGAGGGGAAATCTTTTGTTTTCACTTTAGTGTATGGCAGTGAGTCATTTTACAGTTGGCTACTGTTTCCATGTTGAAAAGTCCCTCTTTGATCCCTAACCTAGGGAGAAGATGACCAAGATTCATCAGTGGATGCGTCCTGTCTAGTGGAAACCTTCACAACACTCATTCTACAGGAGCTCAAGAATGGCCTGGTGCCTGCCCTGTAGAAGGAGAACACCTCCTATGTCCGTGAATTTCTGCATCCTTAACCAAAATTTGCCCACTAGCCAGATGGTGTTCGATCTGCTGTGTGAAATGTGTGTATCACCCCCAAGCCTGGCACATGGCCAACCCCTGGTTGGTGTTCAGAATGCTGGGCATCACTCTGTATGTCAGTCAGCTCTGTGGAAAGTAGGGTTTTCAGAGGAGAGCCCTGCCTGGGTGCTTAGAAAACCAAGTAGGATGAGCCCTAGGACTGTTTTCCTCAGGCTGGGTCCTGTGGAGCAGACTGCCAAGGGCTCTGACCTTCCCCTGTGGGCCTGTCCCCATCCTGTGAGGAACTCTCTGCCTTAGGCCTCACTAATCTGAGACCGCAGAAAATCAGCTTACACATTTGGGAAGGAGTCTGTGGATTGCATCTGAGAGGGTTCCTGTCCTGCAAGTAGCCAGAACAGAGCCCTGGGTGGACTGCGGGATTCCTGGTCCTGAGGTAGCTAAGCAGGAGGTAGTTGGGTTGATTCATGGCTCAAATGTATTTGATGCACTTACCATTGACAGGCACTTGGCCTACCATTTAGGAAGCAGCAGGGCAGATAAACCTCCCAGCCCTTCTGAGCTTCCATGATTATCAGGAAGTTAGTTAAGTCCACTGGGCATCTAGCAGATGAGGGGCACAGGAGCACAGGATGTCAGAGGTGGCAGCCTCCTGGCCTTCTGTAGGTATGCAAACCTCCAGCCAGATGTTGAGGAGTACCTTCAAGGAAAGAAATGAGTGGTCATTGGGTCAAGAGAGAGGGCCCCTGTCTCAAGAGAGATCAGTTAGGGAGCTGTTGTAGAGGATGGCTGGGTGAACCCCTGATTTCCAGGAGAACACTGAGGTAATCTTGGGTTTACTCTGTAGAAGGAACATAGCAAGCTATGGTGGTCTTCTTGGTACCCAAGGATCACTGGAGTGGTTAGGGCCTCAGAGCCAGGCCCTGTGAGGATCTCTCTCCAGCACAGCCAATTCCAGCCAGGATTGAATAACATTTTCTGCATAGAGACTGGGCAGCAAATGTGGGGAATCCCCTAACCACACATGTGCCTCACAGTTTTGACTCCTTTGCTCTGCTACATGTGACCTGCTTGGCCACTCGTTAGGAAGCCCACCATGCAGGGGGCCTTGGGAGGTTCCAGTTAAAGGAGATGTCCAGCCACTCATGGATCCCTGTCCACTCCAAACTCCACAGCACCCTCTGCTCCATCATTGAAATGTGGCTACACCTCAATCCAGAAGATTTTTTGAGGTCCTGGGACCTGGACAACCTGAAGATTCTCAGCACCTTCCTGTTGCTTACCATGCCTGAATCAGAGGTGACCCTCCATGTCCAGAGACTCCTTACACAGCTGGAGAACTGAGATCCCAGTGAGTCTCAGCCCTCTGATGACAGGGCCTGGGGTGATGACTGAGGTGTGTGCAGAGGAATCTGCTGGTGCCAGTGGGATCTGGCATTTGGTCCCAAGCCTGACATCCTGCAGCTGGTGGACCCTAGTCTGGGAAGACATCCTGTTGAGGGGAGAGGGGCCAGGCTGTTCTCAGAAGCAGGATTCTAGTGTGAATTGGGAAAGGCCCAGGGAAAGGCAGTCCTGTTGGGGTGTTTCTCCTGCAGCTCTAGCACCACCTCAAGTGATAGAACAGCCTCCAGCAGCAGTGGCCCAGGTCACCTGCTCACACTTCAGACAGCATATCACCAAAGTCCCCGTGATGGAGGAAGGATAGCCCTCAAACCTGGAGGATGGCCCAACTCCAGCACCACCCACACAGGGAGAGACTGAGCCACCAGGGGCCACTGTGACCCTTCAGGAAGAAGAGGCAGCTCAGCTGCCACTAAGCAACCCAGGGGACATTATCTTTCATTCGGTATAGGTTGTGATCCAAGCTGCCATCCCACCCTCTCAAACAAAACCACTTTTCCTGGCAGCAACATAAATTTCAGGCATCAAAACACCAGAGGCAGAAGATCAAGAAACTATCAGGCCAGCAGCCCTGTGCTTCTCCTGGGACATTTTCCTGCTGCTCTAGTCCTAAAGTTCTCTATGGCACCTCCCGCCTCCTGAGCATTACCCAGTGCCAGATCCCCCACCACACCTAACCTTCCTCTTGCCTCTGAAATTCTTTAATTTTTTTTTGTGGTTATTCTTCTCATTGTTTAGGGTGGCACTGCAGTATTTTTAGTAACAAAATACTCAATCCTTTCACCACCAGCACCATGTAGCTGAAGATGGATCCCCTGTAGAGCACATGGATCCTGCGGGGGAAGACACACACAGGTCATCCTGGACGAGGTGAGATAGAAACCCTTTGGTATGGGGCAGAGGTGACTGCCTAAAGGGCAGTGAGAATTTCAGGCCTTCATATCTCTTTTGTGATCTGTGACATTAACTATGTTAATTGTCATGTGGCACAAACTCTGTCCACATCAGACAGCAAACTTAGTATGTGTGTTCTCTTTGCTCCACAGACCATGTCTTGCCATCCTCTTATTCCCTAAGACACAATATTGAAGTTTGACCAGTTGATAACTCAGTAATGGCCTGTACTGTTTGAATCAAGGGAAGAATCTCCTGTTTTGCACGCTACATGACAAGCTGTGCCTCTTGCACCAGTCAGTCCACTGAGGATGCAAAGGGAGTGTTCCTGAAGGAAATTCAAGTGCTGCTCCAGGGCATATGTGAGTGATAAGAAAGTCAAACAGTCTTATGGCTGATATGGAAAACGTTTTCATCATCTGGAGAAAAGATGAAACAAGGCACATTCCCTTAAGCCAAAGCCAAATCCAGATAAGACCCTAACTCAGATTGTTCTAATGCCTAGAGAATTGAGAAAGCTCCAGAAGGAATTTGAAGGTTCAGAGTTTGGTTCAAAGGCAAGAGGCCATCTCCATAAAATGAAGGTGAAGCAGCAAGTGCTGAGGAGAAGCTACGCTCTGGCTCAGCTGTTAGATGAAGACGTGCTGTGTTTCAGGTACTAGGAGTCCCCCAAAAGCTCATGGGTGAGACAGTGCGAGAAGGGGTAGAGGTGAAATGATTCAGTTATGAGAGCCTTAATGAATAGGTGCCATGCTTGGAAGGGGACACCCTCAAGACTCTCCAAGCCTGGAGGTGTAGGTGGCACCTGTGGAGGCATCCAGTGGCTGTGAAAGTCTGGTTGCAGGGTCTGAAGTGCACAGTGGCCATCCTCAGCTCCACAGTGGTTCTCCATTGGAGGTGTCCAGGAACCATGGGTGGTGCCAGGATCCAGCAGCAGGGGCATCCATCTGCAGGGAAGGCACTGATCAGCGAGCCTCGGTGTCCAAAGGCAGTATGGGGAGCCCAGTTGTGTCTGTGTCTGCATAGAGACTCAGCATCAGGCTGCAAGGATGACCACAGGAAGCTGCAGAGGGCAGTGCAGCCTTGGCATTGGGCATCATGGAGGCATCGGTGTCCAGAGTCCAGTTATGGCAGTGGTGGCAAAGGCAAGTGAGGAGTCTGGAGGGGACAGTGGCAGGTGAGGTGTCCAGTTGCAAGCATCCTCATCCTTTGGTGGTGGCCGGAATCCAGTTATAGTGCAGCGGCGGTGGCAGGGGCATGTGGCCATGTGGGGACTCCAGTGGCTGCAGCATGGAGCTCTGGCAGCAGTGGAGGTGACAGCTTGGGGCAGTGGGCCTCAGAGTCAGAGAGCGACTGGAGGCTCACTGGCCTCTGTGGTGGCTGCTCTAGGCCATGGTCTTGCTCCTGGCAGAGCCCGTGTGCTCGGGAGGCAGGACGCAGGAGGCAGCGCTACCCAGACAGCCTCTGAGGACTTTATGCTGCCCATGCAGGCTGCACCTCACACTGGCCTTGAGCCCACTGGGCAGCTGTTTGCCCATCCCCCGGGTTCGCCCTGCTCTTCCCTGGGTTGCGGCCTCTGCAGGGGGAGTAGGCCAGCTGCCAGCTGGGGCAGCCCCCGCCCTTTTTTATGTTTGAACAGTCTTTTTGAAAATTATTTTACAGATTGTATTTCGATTCATTGTATACAAATAGGGTACAATTTTTCATTTCTCTGGTTGTACACGATGTAGAGTCACACCATTCATGTACATTTACGTAGGGTAATGATGTTTGTCTCATTCCAACATCTTTCCTTCCCCCATCCGCTCACCTCCCCTCATTTCCCTCTACACATGGAATATTACTCCATTCTTCCCTTACCTCCTTCAGGCTCCCCCCTCATGTATTGCATTCACTTATCAGAGAAAAATTTGACCTCTGATTTTTTTGGGGTTGGCTATTTCACTTAGCATGATATTCTCCAGTCCATTCATTTACCTGCAAATGCCATAGTTTTATTCTTTATGGCTGAGTAATATTCCATTGTGTATATGTACCACATTTTCTTTATCTATTCATCTACTGAAGGGTATCTAGATTGGTTCCAGAATCTAGCAATTGTGAATTGAGCTGCTATACACATTGATGTGGCTGCTATACACATTGATGTGGCTGCATCACTGTAGTATGCTGATTTGAAGTTCTTTGTATATAAACCAAGGAGTGGATAACTGGGTCAAATGGTGGTTCCATTCCAGAATTTGTCAGGAATCTCCATAATGCTTTCCAAAGTGCTTGCACCAATCTGCAGTCCCACCAGTCATGTATGAGTGTACTTTTCTCCCCACATCCTTGTCAATACTTATGTGTGCATGTATTCTTGACAATTGCAATTCTGACTAGAATAAGATGAAATCTTAGTATAGATTTCTCTAATTACTAGAGATGCTGAATATTTTTTCATATATTTGTTGATCACTTGCCTACCTTCTGTAAAGTGTCTGTTCAGTTTCTTAGCCCATTTATTTATTTTTAGCATATACAAAATTTCTCACATTTTTTAATTCTTTTTTTTTAAATTTATTTTTATTGTAAACTAATGGGATACATCTTGTTTCTCTGCTTGTACATGAAGTAGAGGCATACCATTTGTGTAATCATACATTTATATAGGGTAATAGTTTTTGACTCATTCAGTTATTTTTTCCTTCCCCCCACCCCTCCTACCCCTCTTTTCCATCTACATAGTCCCTCCTACCTCCATTCTTGCCCCACTCCCACCCTCCATTATGTATCATCATCCGCTTATCAGCGAGATCATTCGTCCTTTGGTTTTTTGACATTGGCTTATCTCACTTAGCATGATATTCTCCAATTTTATCCATTTGCCTGCAAATGCCATAATTTTGTTATTCTTTATGGCTGAATAATATTCCATTGCATATATATGGAATATTACATATATATCACATATATATCATATATAAATCATATGTACATCACATATATATCATATATATATATCACAGTTTCTTTATCCATTCATCAATTGAGGGGCATCTAGGTTGGCTCCACAATCTGCCTATTGTGAATTGAGCAGCTATGAACATTGATGTGGCTGTATCTCTGTAGTATGCTGATTTTAAGTCCTTTGGGTATAGGCCGAGGAGTGGGATAGCTGGGTCAAATGGTAGGTCCATTCCAAGTTTTCTAAGGAATCTCCACACTGTTTTCCAGAGGGGCTGCACTAATTTGCAGTCCCACCAGCAATGTATGAGTGTACCTTTTCCCCCACATCCTCGCCAACACCTATTGTTGCTTGTGTTCTTGATAATCGCCATTCTAATTGGAGTGAGATGAAATCTTAGGGTAGTTTTCATTTGCAGTTCTCTTATAACTAAAGATGTTGAACATTTTTTCATACATCTGTTGATTGCTTGTACATCTTCTTCAGTGAAGTGTCTGTTCATTTCCTTAGCCCATTTGTTGATTGGGTTATTTGTATTCTTAGTGTAGAGATTTTTGGGTTCTTTATATATTCTGGAAATTAGTGCTCTATCTGAAGTATGAGAGGCAAAGATATTCTCCCACTCTGTAGGCTCTCTCTTCACATTGCTGATAGTTTCCTTTGCTGAGAGAAAGCTATTTAGTTTGAATCTATCCCAGTTATTGATTCTTGCTTTTATTTCTTGTGCTATGGGAGTCCTGTTAAGGAAGTCTGATCCTAAGCCAACAAGGTGAAGATTTGGACCTAATTTTTCTTCTATAAGATGCAGGGTCTGGTCTGATTTCAAGGTCCTTGATCCATTGTGAGTTGAGTTTTGTGCAGGGTGAGAGATAGGGGTTTAGTTTCATTCTGTTGCACATGGATTTCCAGTTTTCCCAGCACCATTTGTTGAAGAGGCGATCTTTTCTCCATTTCATATTTCTCGCACCTTTGTCTAGTATGAGATAATTGTATTTATTTGGGTTTGTGTCCATGTCCTCTATTCTGTACCCTTGATCTACCTGTCTATTTTGGTGCCAATACCATGCTGTTTTTGTTTCTATTGCTTTGTAGTATAGTTGAAGTTCTGGTATTGCTATACCCCCTGTTTCATTCTTTCTGCTAAGGATTGCTTTATCTATTCTGGGTTATTCTTCCAGATGAATTTCATGATTGCTTGCTCTATTTCTGTGAGGTATGTCATTGGGATTTTAACTGGAGTTGCATTGAATCTGTATAGCACTTTTGGTAGTATGGCCATTTTGACAATATTAATTCTGCCTATCGAAGAACATGGGAGACCTTTCCATCTTCTAAGGTCTTCCTTAATTTCTTTCTTCAGTGTTTTGTAGTTTTCATTGTAGAGATCTTTTACCTCTTTGGTTGGATTGATACCCAAGTATTTTTTTTTTTTGAGGCTATTGCAAATGGAGTTGTTTTCCTCATTTCCCTTTCAGCTGTTTCATCACTTGCATATAAAAATGCTGTAGATTTATGCATGTTGATTTTATAGCCTACAATTTTGCTGAATTCACTGATGAGGTCTAGAAGTTTTCTGGAGGAGGTTTTTGGATCCTCTAAATATAGAATCATGTCATCCGCAAATAGTGACAGCTTAAGTTCTTCTTTTCCTATTCGTATCACTTTAATTTCTTTAGTCTGCCTAATTGCTCTGGCTAGAGTTTTGAGGACGATGTTGAATAGAAGTGGTGAAAGAGAACATCCCTGTCTTGTTCCCATTTTTAAAGGGAATGGTTTCAGTATTTCTCCATTAAGAATGATGTTGGCCATGGGCTTAGCATAAATACCCTCTACAATGTTCAGGTATGTTCATACTATCCCTATTTTTTCTAGTGTTTTCAGCATGACGGGGTGTTGCATATTGTCAAATTATTTTTCTGTGTTAATTGAAATAACCAAATGATTTTTATCCTTAATTCCATTGACATGATGGATTATGTTTATTGATTTACGGATGTTAAACCATCCTTGCATTCCAGGAATGAACCCCACTTGATCGTGGTTCACAATTTTCTTAATATGTTTTTGGATATGGTTTCCCAATATTTTGTTAAGGATCTTAGCATCTATATTCATCAAGGATATTGGTCTATAATTTTCTTTCCTTGATGTGTCTTTTCCTGGTTTGGGTATGAGGGTGATATTAGTTTCATAGAATGAGTTCAGTATGGTACCCTCCTTTTCTATTTCCTGGAATACTTTGAGAAGTATTGGAGTGAGTTCTTCTTTGAAGGTCTTGTAGAACTCAGCTGAGAATCCGTCTGGACCTGGGCTTTTCTTGGATGGTAGATTTTTAATGGCTTCTTTTATTTCACTGCTTGATATTGATCTGTTTAAATCGTGTATGTCCTCCTGGTTCAGTTTGGGAGGAGCATATGTCTCTAGAACTTTGTCAATGTCTTCGGTACTTTCTATTTTGTTGGAATACAGATTTTCAAAGTAGCTTCCATTATGTTCTGTATCTCAGTGGTGTCTGTTGTGATATTTCCTTTTGCATCATGTATTTTAGTAATTTGAGTCTTCTCTCTCCTTCTCTTTGTTAGTGTGGCTAAGGGTTTATCTATTTTGTTTACTTTCTCATAGAACCAACCTTTTGTTATGTCAATTTTTTGAAGTTTCTTTTGTTTCAATTTCATTGATTTCAGCTCTGATTTTAATTATTTCCTGTATTCTACTACTTTTGCTGTTATTCTGTTCTTCTTTTTCTAGAGCTTTGAGCTATAATGTTAGGTCATTTAATAGTTGACTCTTCATTCTTTTCTGGAATGCGCTCCATGCAATGAATTTTCCTCCTAGTACCACTTTCATAGTGTCCCAGAGATTTTGATATGTTGTATCATCATTCTCATTGAACTCTAAGAATTTTTTAATCTCCTCCCTGATGTTTTTTGTTATCCATGTTTCATTCAATAGCATATTATTTTGTCTCCAATTGTTGGAGTAATTTCCTTTTTTTACTTTGTCATTGATTTCTACTCTCAGTCCATTATGATCTGATAGAACACAAGGCAGTATCTCAATTTTTTTGCATTTCCTAAGGGCTGCTTTGCGGCATAACATATGGCCTATTTTCAAGAAGGTTCCATGTGCTGCTGAGAAGAAAGTGTATCCGCTCCTTGATGGATGGAATATTCTATATATGTCTATTAAGTCTAGGTTATTGGTTGTGTTATTGAGTTCTATGGTTTCCTTGGTTGGACTTTGTTTGGAACATCTATCTAGTGGTGACAGCAGTGCGTTAAAGTCGTCCAGAATTATTGTGTTGTGGTCTGTGTGATTCTTGAAATTGAGAAGGATTTGTTTGATGTACAGGGATGCACCATTGTTTGGGCCATATATATTTACTATCGTTATGTCTTCCTCATTTATGGTTCCCTTAAGCAGTATGAAATGTCCTTCTTTATCCCTTCTGACTAACTTTGGCTTGAAGTCCACTTTATCTGATATAAGGATGGAAACCCCCACTTTTTTACTGGGTCCATGTGCGTGGTAGGATTTTTCCCATCCTTTCACCTTTAGTCTGTGGATGTCTTTTTCTATGAGATGAGTCTCTTGCAGGCAGCATATTGTTGGGTCTTTCTTTTTAATCCATTTTGCCAGTCTATGTCTTTTGATTGAGGAGTTTAGGCCATTAACGTTCAGGGTTATTATTGAGATATGATTTGTATTTCCAGTCATTTGACTTATTTTTGGTTTTTAAGTTGGCTTGGTTTCTCCTTTGAGTGGTTTTTCTCTAAGGTAGTTCCTCCCTTTGCTGACCTCCATTGTTGTTTTTCATTTCCTCCTCATGGAATATTTTGTTGGGAACATTCTACAATGCAGGCTTTCTATTTGTAAATTCTTTTAACTTTTGTTTATCATGGAAGGATTTTATTTCACCTTCAAATCTGAAGGTTACTTTTGCTGGGTATAGGATTCTTGGTTGGCAACCATGTTCTTTCAGAGCTTGAAATATGTTGGTCCAGGCATTTCTAGTTTTTAGAGTCTGGGTTGAGAAGTCTGCTGCTATCCGTATTGGTCTCCCCCTATATGTAATCTGATGTTTTTCTCTTGCGGCCTTCAAAATCCTATCTTTATTTTGAATGTTAGGCATTCTCATTATAATGTGCCTTGGTGTGGATCTGTTGTGATTCTGTGCATTTGGTGTTCTGTAAACCTCTTGTGTTTGAATTTCCATTTCATTCTTCAGGTTTGGGAAATTTTCTGATATTATTTCATTGAATAGGTTTTTCATTCCTTTGGTTTGTATCTCTGTGCCTTCCTCGATCCCAATAATTCTTAAATTTGGTCTTTTCATGATGTCCCATAGTTCTTGTAGATTCTGTTCATGATTTCTTACCATCTTCTCTGTTTGGGCGACTTTATTTTCAAGATTAAATATTTTGTCTTCATTGTCTGAGGTTCTGTCTTCCAAGTGGTCTAGTCTTTTGGTGATGCTTTCTATTGAGGTTTTTTTTTTTTTTTTTTTTTTTGGAGAATCTTTATCTCTTTGTTGAAATGATCTTTTGCTTCCTGCAGGTACTCTTTCAGCTTATTGGTATTATCATACATTGCTTGCATTTGCTCTCTTATCTCATCCTTTGCTTCACGAATCATCTTAATCATGTATAATCTGAAGTTCTTTTCTGACATTTCTTCTAACATACTGTCATTGGATTCTATTACTATAGAATATAGATTTGTTTGGATCATTTTCTTCCCTTGTTTTTTCATGTTCTCCATGTATCTTCCCCTCTAGCAGTGCAGATCTGGGGTATTGCAGATTTCCCCCTATAGGCTTATAGTGGCCCTATAGGTGTCCAAAACCCTTTGTTTAAGGGGAGATCAATATTAGCAGTACCCAAATCAGACACTGTGCAATCCTAGACCAAATAGCCCCTATGGGGACAATAACATCATGTAAATAAGGGAGAAAGTGACTCTGAGGGAACAGGTAGACAGAAGGAAAAGAAAGCAAGAATGTAAAGAAATAAGAACAATTTTTTTTAAAAAAGGAGAAAAAAGAAAATCTATTCTATAATAGTCATATACTAATGAAACCTCCCAATATTCAGTAGCCTGATATGAGAGGTACCTGACAATGAGCTTCAAGCCTCCAGCAGGCATCTCAGGATGGGATTTGCCCCACCCGAAGATTGGAGCTCCGGCTTCCAGTATTATCCAAGATGGCTGCTCTGGCTTCGAAATGTGTCAGCAAATGGGGAGCTGCAGCTCAGTGGTGGATGTGGTCAGCTGGAGGTCCTGGAGACAGAATGCAGTTGGTCCGACTGTGGTCCTGGAGGTCGGGTGTGTTTGGTGTGGTTGTGGGATCCAGGAGGCCGGGTGCAATCAGTTGGTCTGGGTTCCCAGTGATAGGGCACAGTCAGTTGGTCTGGGGGTCCTGGTGGCAGGGAGCAGTCAGTTGATGTGAGGGCCCCAGAGGCATTGGGTGATCGGTTGGGTTGAGGGATCCTGGAGACGGGACTCAGTCAGTCTGGCCAGGGGTCCTTCAGGGCCAGGCTGTTGTCTCAAAATGGTGGCAGCCACGTGTAATCAAACCTGCAGGTACTGTAACAGTGAACTTTCAGGCAGCAGCAGGCAGCTGGTTCTCCACTGGCAGTCTGCAGTCAATCTGCTGGCAGCTGTCGGATGATCGGGAGGTGAACCTCGAGCATTGGGTGATGGATAGGGGCAAGGCAGGCGATGGACAGGCGATAGGCAGGCAAATGGTGGATGACAAACGCCTGACAGTGAACAATCTGATCTCAAAAAAGGCATCAATATGCTGGCAGATTGCAGGTGATCACAGCAGACAAATGGGGTAAAGAGCAGGGAATCGATAAGCAGCAAAAACTGCCTCACCGAGAAACAGATATCCTCTGCTTGAATCCGGTGTTGTGCAGCGACAAGGAACGCAGCCTCCCTCTAGACCGCCATCTTGGATCCCTGTCATTGGGGTTTTAACTGGAATTGCATTGAATCTGTATAGCAATTTTGGTTGTATTTTTGACAATATTAGTTCTGTGTATCCAAGAACATGGGAGATCTTTCCATCACCTTCTAAGGTTTTCTTTAATTTCTTTCTTTAGTGTTCTGTAGTTCTCATTGTAGAGGTCTTTCACATTTTTTGTTAGATTGATTCCCAAGTATTGTATTTTTTTCGAGGCTATTGTGAATGGGGTAGTTTTCCTAAATTCTTTCTGAGGATTCATCACTTATGAATAAAAATGCATTAGATTTATGAGCATTGGTTTTATACCCTGCTACTTTACATTAATTCACTTCTGAGTTCTAAAAGTTTTCTAGTGGGATTTCCAGGATCCTCTAAATATATAATCATGTCACCAGCAAATAGGGATAGTTTGAGTTCTTCTTTTCCAATTTGTATCCCTTTAATTGCTTTGAATTTCATTCATGTTATAGCATGAATCAGTACTTCATTTCTTTTTAGAGCTGAGTAATACTCCATTGTGTGCATATACTCTATTTGTCTATCCATTTATCAGTTGATGGACATTCGGATTTTTTCAACTTTTTGATAATTACAATTACTTTTGAAAATATTCATGTACAAATTTTTGCATGGACACATCTTTATCAGTTCTTTTGGACATGTATGCAAATGTGGGATTTCTGGGTCACGAGAGCTGGGTTAGTTACTACACCATTTTACATTCCTAACAGCAAAGTGTGAGCACTTTAATTTCTCTTCAATTTTTGGCAATAATTGTTATTTTTCCTTTTTTTTGTGGTGCTGGGGATTGAACTCAGGGCCTTGTGTTTGCGAGGCAAGCACTCTACCAACTGAGCTATCTCCCTAGTCCTATTTTTCATTTTTTAGTATAGCAATTCTAAAGGAAGTTGTGTCATCTATTGAAGTGGTATCTTTCTGTAGTTATAATTTGCATTTCCCTAATGATTAGTGAGCATCTTTTCATGTGCTTATTGATCATTTGTATCTCTCCTTTAGAGAAATGTCTATTGAAATTCTTTTCCCACGTTTTAGTAGTTTATGTTTATTGAATTGAACGGGTACTTTATATATTCTGGATAACAGACACTTACCAGAAATATGATTAGACATTTTTTCTCTGTTTCTGTGTGTTGTCTTTTCACTATCTGAATGGAGGAGTCCTTTGGTGCCCACCCCCCCAAAAAAAACTGGTTCACTTTTGATGAAGTCCAAGTTTCTTTTTTTTTGTCACATGTATTTTAAATGTCATAACTAAGAAACTTAAAGAAAATGTGGTAAAAATGAGAAAAATTGATGAGTCTTAGTAGAAGATAAACATATTCTTACAGTTTTTCTGTAAATCTGCTCCTTGTACAGTCTAATATTTGGGAATGGTATTGATGTCTCCATCATGGGATTTGAAGGAGCTCAGTTAGGACACTTGGAGTAGTTTTCTAGGTAGTTCAAGGCTGACTGAAGACTTGCTGCTGCTGTCCAGTTGGGTGACCCACGGGCAGGTTGCTCACCCTCCCTCATCCCTTCTTTATTCATCTGCAGTTGTGGACAGCACTGACTGCCTGGTATGGCAGGGGCTGAGGGTCAAGGGGTGAAGATGGGATAAGATGCCCATGGCAGCTGAGCCTGGGACAGACACTCTTTGAGCCAAGAGATGATGGATGTGTTATGCAAGTAGATGTCTGAGATGGTCCCTCAACATCCATATGTCCTGAGTACAAGGGGTCTACCATGTGTGAAGTTACTTTCTGTCACTCTGGGGTCCCCACCCAGAACCTCCTCCTGAGAGATGCCTGGCATGCTGCAATAGCTGACCGAGGCAGGTTATCCTTGTCCATGTGCACTAGCTGTCCTTCCTGATGTCCTGATTCCCACCCCTATAGCCAAGGCGGTGTGAAGGGGCACTGTTAAGTGATTAGTTAAACTTTCTGTGGACTTTCCCTCTTTCTCCCTAGCCCCCCACCCAGACTTCCTGGCTGATATCTGTAATTGCATCTGGAATCTTTAATTACTGGAATCCCACCATCTCTTGTCAATTTCCCACCCTCCCCATCCCTCCTGCTGATGGAAGACAGGAAGGGAAAGATGGATGGTCTCAGTGACTGTGGCCCCAGCACCACACAGAATATGCACACGGCACCCACACCCACCCACATACCACTTACATCCCACCCCATCACCCCCTTGTCTCCTTAATCCTCTCCTCTCTGCTTGGTCATCTTTCTCTGTCATTGTGCCTTTGGATGTCTCTGACCATCTTCCTCTCTTGTTCTTTTACATTTTATATCTCTGTCCATCTGTTCACACTCTTTCTCTGCCTTTTTCTCTTTAAAGGCAGTTTTTTCCCCCAATTTCTTCACTTGTTCAAGACAGCTTTCCCTCCATAACATATCAGGATTTGGGGCTGACTCACCAGGGTGCAGACATGAAGTTGAGATACATGGGAAGATATGTGCCTTTCCTAAAGTTCTCTGGACATCAGTGTCCTCCTCTCTACAATAGGCATATCACTAGGACCATGGAAGTTCATTGGAAGAGACACAGGCATAGTCCAGCTCTCCATAAAACCTCTGGTGTCTACACTTGTGTCTACAAACCCCACCCCTGCCTTTCTCCAGTCTCACCTCCTTTGACCCTGTTTTTTACATGGGCTTCTGGATGATGTTATCCTCAGCACAAGAAGTGAACCCAGCTCCAGGACTTTGTCCTTGTCTATCTTTCCCTACAGTGTGGGCTTCACTTTGTGACTTGCTCTTGAAGGACAAAATGTAGCAGAAAAGTGCCGTGTGTTACCTCTGAGAGGAAGCAGGCTGCCAGGCCTTAAGGATGCCCAAGCAGCATTCCAGAGGTTGAACCAAGGTCTCCTGCCAACAGCCAGCATGCACTCGCCAGCAGGTGTGTTTGTGAGCCCCCTGGGAGGCAGACCCATTAGTCCCACAACATTGGTTGCCATTGTGACTGCCACCTCACAGGAGATCCTCAGCCAGAGCAACACTGTTGGATTCTCAGCCCCCCATGAATGGTGCTACCATGTTTTAAATACTCCACTGAGAGCCATTAGGATGTCTTAGATAAATGGCTGGTTCCAGGGTTAAAAAAAGGAAAATCCAAGATGACCCTGGAATGTTCTATGCTGAAGTAGGTAAACAAGGCCCTCTATCCTTTTGCTCTGATGACGTGTTATGTTTTTGCTTACTGCTTTGTGTGTTTCTCTCTCCCACTAGGTTTAAAGTTCCACTCCAGCAGTGGTGGTGCCTGTGTCCCCAGGGCCCAAAACATGGTGTTCATGAGTTTGCTCTGGCAGGAGTGCATGGAGGTCAGCAACTCCAGGCTCAGCCTAGGAAACCTCCGCCTGAAGATCCCGTCTCCCTGGAGAAAGCAGGTAGGCTTGCCCCGCTCCTTTTCTGTCTTTCTGTATTTCAGTTCTTGCACTTTCTATATTTCTGCTTGGTTTTATTCCCAGCAGCCTGACAATGCATGTATTTGTGTGGTTAAGAAGCACCTGGGGGAGGAAGAATGCTCTGTGTTTTCTTCTCTAACAAGCACTGTTCAAAAAATAGCCTCCCTCCCCAGAAGGGACAAAAATAGCCCAACAATAGGGCCCTGCCAGAGGTGGAGGGTGAATGCTATGTGGCTGCAGCTGAGGAAGCTCTGCTCCTTTAAACTAGGTGTCCCATGTGCTTGGTCACTTGTGGTGAACCCCTACTTGCCCACTTATTCATTTCTCCACCCTTCACCCAGCTATCTGTTTATTAATTCTCTATTTGTTTATTAATTCTCTATTTACTAATCTATTACTATGTACATTATTAGATTATCTAATAACTTTATGATTATTATTTAATGCATTCATCCACCCACTCACCCATCCATTCATCCATACATTTTTATTCTTTCCTCTTTTTCTATTTTCTTCTTTACATTGATTCTTCCCTCCCTACTTCTACCCTCCCATCTATGGATATTTTCATCCATTTACCCATCAACTCTTCCTTCCATCCACTTTTCTGTCAATCTGTGCATTCATAACCCACACATTCTACTGTGCATCCAACATCTGATCATCGTTCCATTCAGTTAACCATCTGCATTCTGCAATTGCCCATCTACATATTTTTTCTCTCATCCAAACATCCAAATGTCCTTTTGTTAATTAACCCATATACTTTCTCAATCATATCTATTTTCCTCCATTAATGCAGAAATTGATTCCCTCAATCTTCGATATAATTTAAGCCCCCCATATTTACAAGTGATTTTTTATTCTGCCCAGATGCTGTGCCAGACTCTGGGATGAAAAGGGGAAGAAGATGAACCTGGTCTCTATTCCCAAGCAGTCAACCTAGATAACTTCAGGGATTCTGGTGAGGAGCTGGCGACAGGACTCCCAAGGTGAGGACGATAGCCCTACTTTCTCTCAGTCTGATGTGATGGGCCCTTGCAGGAGACGCTGATGCTGAATCATGACTCTGCTGATCATTTCACCACTTGGATCCTTGACTTACTGATTCTGAATTTCCTCTCCTGGGAAACAGGGGCATGGTTGGTGATCCACTTGTTAGGAACCCATGTGAATGTGTTTTCTTGTAGACCTAAAGTGTGCTGCACCTGCGTAGGTGAAAGTTTGTACGTGTGTGCAGGGCTTCTTTTGTGTTTTCTATCACCCAGTCATCACGCCACCTGGAACCCAAGTATCCATCAGAGTCATCTCCATTTTTTTTTAAAATTTCAAACAATTTATATAGACAGAAATTACTTCTATACTAATTTTTACTCACTTGCATCCTTTTTTTCATGATTTTTTTATTGTAAATGAATGGGATACATATTATTTCTCTGTTTGTACATGGCGTAAAGGCATACCGTTTGTGTAATCATAAATTTACATAGGGTATTGTTGTTTGATTCATTCTGTTATTTTTTCCCTTCCCCCTCACCCTTCCCACCCCTTTTCCCTCTATACAGACCTTCCTACCTCCATTCTTGCTCCCCTCCCTAACCCTAAAACTCTAACCCTAACACTAACCCCTCCCTCCCACCATTATGTGTCCTCATCTACTTATTAGTGATATCATTCGACCTTTGGTTTTTTGAGATTGGCTTATCTCACCAAGCATGATATTCTCCAATTCCATCCATTTGCCTGCAAATGCCATAATTTTATCATTCTTTATGGCTGAGTAATATTCCATTGTATATATATACCACAGGTTCTTTATCCATTCATCAATTGAAGGACATCTAGGTTGGTTCCACCATCTGGCTATTGTGAATTGAGCAGCTATGAACATTGATGTGACTGTATCTCTGTAGTATGCTGATTTTAAGTCCTTTGGGTATAGGCCAAGGAGTGGAATAGCTGGGTCAAACGGTGGTTCCATTCCAAGTTTTCTAAGGAATCTCCACACTGCTTTCCAGAGTGGCTGCACTAATTTGCAGCCCCACCAGCAATGTATGAGTGTACCTTTCTCCCCACATCCTCACCAACACCTGTTGTTGCTTGTAATCTTGATAATCGCCATTCTAATTAGGGTGAGATGGAATCTTAGGGTGGTTTTGATTTGCATTTCTCTTATTACTAGAGATGTTGAACATTTTTCCATATGTTTGTTGATTGCTTGTAGATCTTCTTCTGTGAAGTATCTATTCATTTCCTTAGCGCATTTATTGATTGGATTATTTGCATTCTTGGTGTGGAGTTTTTTGAGTTCTTTATAGATTCTGGAGATTAGTGCTCTATCTGAAGTATGATTAGCAAAGATATTCTCCCACTCTGTAGGCTCTTTCTTTGCATTGCTGATAGTTTCCTTTGCTGAGAGAAAGCTTTTTAGTTTGAATCTATCCCAGTTATTAATTCTTGCTTTTATTTCTTGTGCTATGGGAGTCCTGTTGAGGAAGTCTGGTCCTAAGCCGACATGTTGAAGATCTGGACCTACTTTTTCTTCTATAATTTGCAGGGTCTCTGGTCTGATTCCAAGCTCCTTAATCCATTTTGAGGTTAGTTTCATGCATGGTGAGAGATATGGGTTTAGTTTCATTCTGTAGCATATGGATTTCCAATTCTCCCAGCACCATTTGTTGAAGAGGCTATCTTTTCTCCATTGCATATTTTTGGCACCTTTGTCTAGTATGAGAAAATTGTATTTATTTGGGTTTGTGTCCGTGTCCTCTATTCTGTACCATTGACCTTTCTATTTTGGTACCAATACCATGCCGGTTTTGTTACTATTGCTTTGTAATAGAGTTGAAGATCTGGTATTGTAATACCCCCTGCTTCACTCTTTCTACTGAGGATTGTTTTAGCTATTCTGGGTTTCTTATTCTTCCAGATCAATTTCATAATTGCTTGCTCTATTTCTGTAAGGTACACCATTGGCATTTTAATTGGAATTGCATTGAATCTGTATAGCACTTTACATAGTATGGCCATTTTGACAATATTAATTCTTCCTATCCAAGAACACGGGAGATGTTTCCATCTTCTAAGATTTTCTTTAATTTCTTTCTTTAGTGTACTGTAGTTCTCATTGTAGAGGTCTTTCACCTCTTTTGTGAGATTGATTCCCAAGTATTTTATTTTTTTTGAGGCTATTGTGAATGTGGTAGTTTTCCTGATAGTTCTCTCCAAAGATTCATCACTTATGTATAAAAATGCATTAGATTTATGTGCATTGCTCTTATATCCCACTACTTTATTGAATTCACTTATGAGTTCTAAAAGTTTTCTGGTGGAATTTCCTGGTTCCTCTAAGTACATAATCATATCATCAGCAAATAGGGATAGTTTGAGTTCTTCTTTTCCTATTCATATTCCTTTCATTTCTTTGTCTGTCTAATTGCTCTGGCTAGAGTTTCAAGGACGATATTGAATAGAAGTGGTGAAAGAGGGCATCCCTGCCTTGTTCCAGTTTTTAGGGGGAATGCTTTCAGTTCTTCACTATTTAGAATGATATTAGCCCTGGTCTTAGAATAAATGACCTTTATAATGTTAAGGAATGTTCCCACTATCCCTATTTTTTCTAGTGTTTCGAGCATGAAGTGGTGCTGTATTTTATCAAATGCTTTTTCTGCATCTATTGAAATAATCATGTGATTCTTCACTTTAAGTCTATTGATATGGTGAATTACATTTATTGATTTCCTGATGTTAAACCAAATTTGCATCCCTGGGATGAAACCCACTTGATCATGGTGCACTATTTTTTTAATATGTTTTTGTATGTGATTTGCTAAAATTTTGTTGAGAATTTTTGAGTCGATGTTCATTAAGGATATTGGACTGAAAGTTTCTTTCTTCGATGTGTCTCTGTCTGGTTTAGGTATCAGGGTGATATTGGCTTCATAGAGTGAGTTTGGGAGGGTTCCCTCCTCTTCTATTTCTGGAATACTTTGAGAAGATCGGAATGAGCTCTTCTTTAAAGGTTTTGTAGAACTCAGCTGAGAACCCATCTGGTCCCAGACTTTTCTTTGTTGGTAGGCTTTTGATGACCTCTTCTATTTCATTACTTGAAATTGGTCTATTTAAATTGTATATATCCTCCTCGTTTAGTTTAGGCAATTCATATGTCTCTAGAAACCTGTTGATGTCTTCATAATTTTCTATTTTGTTGGAGGATAGATTTTCAAAATAGCCTCTAATTATCTTTTGTATTTCAATCGTGTCTATTGTGATATTTCCTTGTTCATTCCGAATTTTAGTGATTTGGTTTTCTCTCGTCTTCTCTTTGTTAGTGTGGCTAAAGGTTTATCAATTTTGTTTATTTTTTTGAAGAACCAACTATTTATTTTGTCAATTTTTCAGGTATTTCTTTTGTTTCAATTTTGTTGATTTCAGTTCAGAGTTTAACTATTTCCTGTCTTCTACTACTTTTGGTGTTGGTCTGTTCTTCTTTTTCTAGGGCTTTGAGCTGTAGTGTTAGGTCGTTTATTTGTTGAGTTTTACTACTTTTATTAAATGCGCTCCATGAAATAAATTTCCCTCTAAGTACTGCTTTCATAATGTCCCAGAGATTTTGATATGATGTTTCTTTGTTCTCATTTACCTCTAAGAATTTTTTAATTTCCTTCCTAATATCTTCTGTTATCCTTTCATCATATAATAGCGTATTGTTTAATCTCCAGGTGTTGGAATAGGTTCTGTTTTTTTACTCGTTCATTTATTTCTAACTTCAATCCATTATGATCTGATAGAATACAAGGTAGTGTCTCTATCTTCTTGTATTTGCTAACATTAGCTTTGTGGCATAATATATGGTCTATTTTAGAGAAGGATCCATGTGCTGCTGAGAAGAAAGTTTATTCGCTCTTAGTTGGATGGTATATTCTATAAATGTCCATTAAGTCTAAATTATTGATTGTGTTATTGAGATCTATGGTTTCTTTGTTCAATTTTTTTCTGGAAGATCTGTCCAGTGGTGAGAGAGGCGTGTTAAAATCACCTAGTATTATTGTGTTATGGTCTATTTGGTTTCTGAAATTGAGAAGGATTTGTTTGACATACATGAATGAGCCACTGTTTGGGGCATAGATGTTTATGATTGTTATATCTTGCTGATTTATGCTTCCCTTAAGCAGTATGAAATGTTCTTCTTTATCCCTTGACTAACTTTGGCTTGAAGTCCACATTATCTGAAATGAGAATGGATACTCCAGCCTTTTTGCTGAGTCCATGTGCATGGTATGTTTTTCCCCGTCCTTTCACCCTTAGTCTATGAGTATATTTTTCTATGAGGTGAGTCTCTTGCAGGCAACATATTGTTGGATCGGAACTGGACCTGGACCACGGTGCTTCAGGATATAATCATGATCAAACACAATGGAATGAAGATTCCCTGGAGTGTTTGTCAGACTTGAAACCAGAGCAAAGTGTTCTGGATTCTATGGATTCTTTGGCTTTGTCTAATATCACAGGGGCTTCAGTGGATGGAGAAAGTAAGTCTAGGCCATCACTACTCTACAAAACTTTGAGGAGATGGAGGCAGAAGACTGTGAGAAGATGAGCAATATGGGAACTCTGAACTCTTCCATGCTACATAGGAGTGCAGAGTCCTTAAAAAGTCTGAGTTCAGAGTTGTGTCCAGAAAAAATCATGCCTGAAGAGAAGCCAGTACATCTGCCAGTGCTGAGAAGATCCAAGTCTCAATCCAGACCACAGCAGGTCAAGTTTTCAGATGATGTCATTGACAATGGAAGCTATGACAACATTGAAATCCGGCAGCCTCCAATGAGTGAGAGGACTCGGAGGCACGCCTACCATTTTGAAGAGAGGGGATCCAGATCCCACCACCATCGCCGCAGGAGAAGTAGAAAATCTCACTCTGACAATGCCCTGAATCTTGTCACAGAAAGAAAATATTCACCCAAAGATAGACTGCGGCTTTACACCCCTGATAACTATGAGAAATTTATACAGAATAAAAGTGCCCGGGAGATACAAGCATACATCCAAAATGCTGATCTCTATGGACAGTATGCCCATGCCACATCTGATTATGCCCTGCAGAACCCAGGAATGAACAGGTTTCTGGGACTCTATGGTGAAGATGGTGATTCCTGGTGTTCTTCCTCCTCTTCCTCCTCTGACTCAGAAGAAGAAGGGTATTTTCTTGGAAAACCAATCCTTCAACCGCAGCCACAGAGATTCACCTACTACACAGATGACCTTTCTAGTCCAATTTCTGCACTTCCTACCCCTCAGTTTGGTCAGAGGACCACTAAATCCAAGAAGAAAAAGGGACACAAGGGCAAATACTGTATCATTTCTTAACTGAGTAGCTGTGGAGATCAGTTGTTTAAAACTTAGCCATTAACCCTTGGAATCTTTTTTCTTCCATAGGAAAGTTGCTCAAATAGTTAAAAGTGCTTTCTATGCCCATGTACATGAGAACCCTACTGCTGTTCACAGTGCCAGATTAACAGTTGAAAGGTGTGATTTCTTCAGTTTACCCTCCTTGGATGGTGCCAGGTGAACGTGACATGTGACATCTGGTGCCTGTGATAGGTGCATTACAGTTTCAAATAACTGCTTTGATCTCCAATCCACAAGAGAATACTCAAACTCTCCTGAGGTGATTGGATTGGGGTGTGCATTTTAGAAGATGGAGAACTCCAGCCACCTTGTAAAGCAATAGTTTGTCTTTATGTGTGTCAGGTTGGCTCAGGTCCTGACCGGTCTGTCTTGTTGTGAGGCATGCACTTGTCACAGTGACCTAGCTAATACTGTGCATCCTATTGTGTGAGGCCAACTTGTTCCCTTTCAGCCCTTATTAGCCAGGTACACATTGTATTGTATTAGCTCCAGCTACAGATTAAAAAAGAAAATTGCTATTTATAATGTAGTATTTCATAGACATAGGTGTATTCCTAATTTAATGGTGCAAATATTAATATATATACAGTACAGTTCAGATTTTAAAGCTGATATTTTTATATCCCGGAATTGCAAGATGTTTGTTACACTGCAGTGCTAGATTTGTTAGGGAACCAGAAATAGCATTTATGGATAAAATGATTGCTTGTATTTTAGTCAGGGTTTATAAGTTTTAGATGGTTAAATTTATATTGCCTAGTAATGGAAAGTTTAATCTTTTTGATTTTTCAATATTAAAAAGGCTCTGTATGCATGGTGGGGCTATGTAAATAGTCTTTAAAACTATGGCCCTATTAATCTTACAAGTGTTATTTATGGGTCAAGCAATGTAAACTGTATAAACATATAAACAAACAAAAAACCTACACATACCCCTGGAATATATGGTAAAAACAAGTAAATGCTGTCTGGGTGAATGTTTTTCCCTGAGGGTGAGGTAGGGTGCCTTTCCCATTCTTGACCAGGTGATGATTATCTCATGAGAAGAGTCCAGAACTACAAAGATCGCTTTTCCTGGCAGAGGTCTTTGTAGATTTGTTATTTGAAGAGAAGTGACTCCTTTTTATCCTTCCCCTCCAGCTACCTTATTGGCCTTTAAAAGTGATTTTGAAAACTGGGACTTTTAGTTGTTTTCTTTTAAAATCTTTTAGAGGATGCTGTGACACTGAATACTTCAAGTTCATATGAGGTTCTAGTTCAAGGGAATATTATGTTGGATTTGAACTGAGTGAATATTTTGATATGTGCCATTCTTACATATACATCTCAGTCTAATTAAAGGTCCTGGTGGCATCTGGGGCCTTTTAGGGAGGTATTTAATAAATGCTTAATAAATAACAAACTACCGTTCAGAAAAAAAAAAAAAAGAAAAGAAAAGAAAAGCAAAGCAGAGGCCTGAGGCAAGGGTTCCCTGCGGACCTCCTGGGATGGAAACAAGTGAGTCTGCTCCCTGACTCTGATCTGTTAAACATCAAGCTTCACAGAGTCAGTGATTGCCTCCACCTGAATACTGTGACATCAAGCCCTGAGCAACTATGTCCCACTGGGTCAGCTAACCCTCCCAGAGACTGCACCCTCACGGCACTTCCCCAAATATCTGCAGAGGTGGAGCTTCTGTGATAAACCAAGAGAACCTGACTACAAAGGCAGGGAGCCCTGGGCTCAAACCTGAGTGCCGTCACATACTTACAGGTTTTGCCCCACAGAGCCTCAGTTTCCCCACCTGCAGTATGGGTGTGATAACATCTCCTAATATAGATCACTGTGAGAACTTAACAGATGAACTATATAAAGCATTGGGCATTTGGTAATTGTCACTTCCTTTTTCCTAGGATAACAATAATAAAACAAGAAAACAATGACCAAGAGATCATGATTCCTGCAACCTTAAAATAGCCAAGAACCCAGAATAAATAAAAACCTCCAAAACGTTGAAATGTAGCTGTGAGTATCTGAAAAGAATTTGGATAGAGTGGATATTGACGGTTTTCCCAGTAAGGTGAACAGGGAGGAGACAGTGAATCAGAAGACCTGGGTGTCTGCTCCCTCTGCCACCTGTACCACATGGCCTGGTCCAATTGCTCTTTATCTCTGCCTTGGGTGTGTCTTTCCCTGATGAGGTTTGTTGGAAGAGACCCTGAAAAGACCTTGCAAACTGCAGAAATTTTCAGGACTGGAGAGCTCAGTGTCAATTCCACTGTCCAAGCAGTGAGAACTTGGTGGGAGACTTTGCAGGGAGGAGAGGGACCTGCATGGAGGAAGGAAGAGAGGAGGAGCCCAGGTTCTACAGCCATAGGCCAAAGTCCTTCCCAACCTGCCTTCTACCTCACCGCCTGCCATCTTCCTCTAACTCCAGGATCGCCCCTCCCAACCAGGCCTTGCACAAGCAGTCCCTGCAAACCTGTGGTTGGTGTCTGCTCTGTCCTTGCTACCTTCTGAGACCCTTTGCTGCCTACCCCTCAGAGCCCTACTAAGTACCTCCTCCTCCATCAAGAGGAGGGGTGAAAATGCCCATCTTTCCTCTCCTTAGTCCTCCCTTTCCCAAGGACCCATGGCGTCTGTTCTTCATGTACCTCTGTTGCCCCTTTGGGCAGCAAGGACTTTGAGATGAAGTAATGTTATATCTGTCTGGTCCCCTGATGCCCAGAATTAGGCACACGGGTACCCAGCAAATGCCACCCCACCCACACAGCACCCTGAACTGCTTACCCCCATCCCAGGAGAGGCTGTGTATTATTAGTTTTGTTTTTATTTCATTCCCGGTTTTAAGGCAAGGTTGAATCTGTTGAACATGGGACTGATTCTCAGAGGTACTTCTGCCCCTCGAAGATGTGATCTGTCCTCTAGGGTGAGGTGGGCATCGGGTCAGCAGACCCCCGAGGCAGGACTTGCCATCTCCTGATAGGAGGAAGACTCTGCCCTGCTTCCCCAGCTATGGGGGCCCCAAGGGCTCTGCTAGCCAGGCCCTTGAAGGGGAAGTCAGACCCTCAAAGCTTCAGGTCACTAGAGATGCCCCCACACCCCCAGCAGCTCACCAAGGGACAGGAGCAGTTCATGTGGGCTCCCTAGATGCGTGGCTCTTGGGAAGGAAGAACAGCCCCATTTTCTCATTTAACCCTAACAGCAACCCATGAGGCCTGGCCGGTTAGGGGGCTCTGAGAGCTGGAGGCCCATCCCAGCCCAGCAGGAAGGCCACGGGGCCTCCTGGCAGGTCCCCACTGACTGACGTCTTGTGCACGGCTCCTCTGGCTTCTCTGCTCTTCGCTCTGTGCTGGTGCCCACATCAGGGATGGGACCTAAGGAGGCTGAGCTTCAGTTTACCCACCTGTAAAATGAGAAGGCTGGGGATGCTTACTCCACAGGGCCCTGTGGGGATGGGAGGAGGAGGAAGGCACCCCAGGCAGGCTGGTGTGGGCGGGTCACCCTTTCCAGCTCCTCAGCCACTGGCTCTTCTGGTCCTCTCCGAGTCCATATTCATAAAACTTGTCCAGCTGCCACCTCAGCATGTTGGGCCGCCCTCCCTCCCTGGCAAATCCCCCAGTCCTCCAGCTTCAATCTTGGGGACAGCTCTGCTGGAATCCAGCTTTCCACCCCCTGTGGGGCTCTTGATGCCCCCCAATTGCCCCCTTCTGCTGGAGCTCCCATGCCCAGCTGGCTGGTGCTCCTCTGGGACCTCCTGCTACCCATGCAGGGCTGGGGAGGGTGCAGGTCCATTTCCTCCCACAGAGAGGAGCCCCCAGCCAGGCATGCTGCAGAGTAGATAATGCACAGTGCCTGGCTCTGCCTGTTTTGTAATCTCCAGCCCTGTGTGCCCCACCCCCCATGTCCCCAGATCATCTTTATGGCTTTGGAATGATCTGGGCAGACACCGCATTCATTTAGCCAAGGGCACGTAGGTCGTAGGAGACAACTTACTCACACATGTGTGTTCACCGGGCTGATAAGGGGGTGGCAGCCCTGAGCTCTCCCCGAGCAGGAAAGAGGGAACAGGCACCTGGCTGAAAGAGAGCTCGGGAACACAAGTGACAATCAGCATGGGGCAGAGTACAGTCAGAGTCTCACCTTGTTCTCAGGCAGCCAGGGCAGAAGCTCTTGGATCTGGGGCATCATCTAAGGTCTAGAGAGGCCTGGCCCTGGAGAAAGGAACCAAGCAGGTCTCTACACCTTCCTTCTTTTCTTCTAACAGTAAACCTTGAGTTTCAGGATGGGGGCACCTGGTGTGAATCCTGGCTACTGCCAGCTGTGTGATGCTGGACAAGTGGCTTCACTTCTCTGAGCCTCTGTTTCCTCATGTGTAAAATGAGGACAGTGATAAAGCACGCTTCATTCTGAATGATGAAGGCTAAATGAGAAAATTACCGAGAGCCCATGGCACATTGCTGGTCCTATTGCTGCTGCTCTGCTTTGTTATTTATTGCAAGCTGCTCACGTGCCAGGGTGGCACAGAGGAAAGTCACACAGCCCCAGCTCCTGAAAGTTCTTCCTGACCTGCAGAGTGTCCCTCAGAAGCAGCCCCGAGTCACAGCCCAAAAATCACACTTTATCTAGACAGGAATATAAGCATGCTCTCAGGGCAAAGGAGAACGTGAGGTTGAACTTAGGAAGCACATAATTTAGGGGTGATTATTCTCATTACAAAGGGATGTGCCACGGGGATGCAGTCACTTGGAAGCTCTTGGCCCTGCTCCCTGTGGAGCGGTTAATAGTGGTGCAAAGGGACAGACTCACCTGACCGGTCAGGCAGCCTGGCATCGGCCGTTTCTGTTCTCAGAGTCTCAGTTCCCCACCTGACAGTGGGACTGGCTGGTGTGTCTACACACCCCGCTCACGCTCCCAGGAAGAGCAGCTCCCTGACTGGCCTCCACGGGTCTCCCCCATTCCCAACCTTGCTAAGTCACCTCCAGCCTCACCAGTTAGCCTGCCTCAGGGCCTTTGCACATGCTGGTCTCGCCCCAGGCCCCATCCCCAGCTCTTTCTTTCGTGAAGTTCCTGGGCAAGTGTCACCACTTGGGGTCACCCCACCTAAGGCATACTGAGTGCTCACTCTGTCGTCTTTATGATCTGAACTGTGATCAGCTCAAGCTTGTTTAGTGGCTGCTCTTGGGTGTCAGCCTGGTCAGGGGCAGGGTCTATCCTGTCCACTGTTGGGTTTCTAAGAACCTTACAAGGGCCTGGGGCCCTGGGAACTCAGATTAATTCCTGGACCTTAGTGTTTCGACAGGACTGTTTCCCCGACTTTGGGAAACTGAAACGAGGTGTGAATCCAGTTCATGGACAAGTCCCTGGGACCCACCTGCTTTCAGGCCTGCTGTCTCCCATGGAAGGCGCAGGAGTGGGCTCCTGGGCAGCCCTACGGGAACACCTCCCAGCAAGTGCTAGTCTCAGGATCTGGGCCTGCCTGCTGTGAATGCTGGGATGGGGACATGGCTGCGTTTTGGCCCACAGTTCTCTGAGCGGCTTCAGCCCACAAGGATAGCAGAGATGCAATGGAATCAAGCTCCGGGGCTCTTGTGTGACACTGGGGGCACCTGAGAAAGGGACAGCTAGTCCCCTGGGAGACCTGGGGAGGATGAGGCTGGGGGAGATAGAAGGTGGAATTTAGAGCCAGCAGAAATTGAGCTGGTCAGTCACTTGCTTGGGGAGGTGAGGCTGGGCCTTTGCTTCCTGATCCTTCTTGTTTTAAATTGATTCTGAAACTGTCAAAAGATGGTCCCTCTGATCCCTTTGAATTGATCAACTTAAAGTAGGTACTGGGAGGAATCCATATCTATGGGAATCCCACTGTGTGCTGGACCCATGAAGAAATGTGTCACCTGCGTTGTTTCATTTGATCTTCCCAACAGCCGATGCCAGACAGGTAGTGGAATCCTCCTTTGAGGGATCAGGAAACAGTGGCTCAGAGAGGTTAAGAGACTTTTCTCAGGACACACAGCTAATAAGTGCCGAAGCTGAGATTCCAACCCAAGGCTGTCTGATTTCAGATCCGGTGCTGGCTTTATAGAGATGCTGGAAGGAAGGAGGGGTTCTGCTGGGCCCCTTGAGAGTGGTGACACGATCTGGGAGCAGAAGGGAGAGTGAGGGGTTGGCTGAGGCGGGGATGCAGCATAGGAAGGAAGAACATCTGGCCCCAAGAAGACACCCAGCATATGTGCCCCCACCCTGCCACCCTGGCCCCAGCCTCGGGTGGAATATGCAGCAAGGGGAACTAAATATCATGTAATCGCCCTGGCTCTTCTGTGAAATTTGTTTCAGGACACATTAGTTCTAGTGAATCAAGTTGAAGAGCGGGAGCCCTGAGAAATGATTTGCAATTAGCCAGAGCCCCAGGGCTCCCCTTTGGGACACAAGGTGCAGAATAGGGAATGGCCAGGGCTGGGTGTGGAGCTGTCATCCGGAATCAGAGGCGGCCTGGCAGGCAGGGCCGGTGACACTTGGGGCCCATGTAACCCACAGCCTGAGGGTGCCATGAGGGCCAAGCCCCGGCCAGGCCTGGGCCACAAGAAACGTACCATCTGGTCTCTTTGCAGGGGTGGCTCCAGACCCAACTCCCAGCCGCTCTGTGGGGACGGTTCCTGGAGGACCCCTGAGATCCCTTCCAGTTAACGGTCCTCCCCAACTTGCAGGGAGCGGGGACGTGATCCCCATTTCTAAGGGGAGGGAGGGAGTGCTGGGACAGAGGACAGGACAGGACTCTGGCCAGGTCCCGAGCATGCAGCAGGAGGAGGACCTGGGCCCAGGCCAGCTGGACTCTCTGAGTCAGGACAGCTGCCTCCTAGGACGGCCTCTGAGAGGGGTAGGGCTGGGGAGGCAGGCACACCTGTCCCAGCTCTGCCATTGTTTGGCTGTGGCTCTTGCACAGGTCCCTTCTGCTCTGAGACTTGGCTTCTGCTGCTGCGAGCTTCTTCTAGGATTACAGGGAAACACATGTGGATAGACACAGAATGGCGCTGGGGTGAGGCTGGCCCCACCTGTTGGGAGCACTCCCAGTGATGCTCCACCCCCAGCCTGGGGGAGGAAGTCACCGTGGGGGGAGGGCTGGGTGAACAGGAACCACAGCCCATGTAATTGCTAGTCCTCTTATTGTCACGGCGCCCTGATCCAGCCTGGCAGGAGAGAGCAGCAAAGGGAGAAGGATCCGCAGGTCCCAGTGGGGACTGGCTGCCTGAAACCCTGGTGGAGGCAGGCCAGACCCAGTCCTGGCCTCATGCAGCTGCTTCTGGATACTGGAGTGAGCTTGGCTGATAGAGCTGGTGGTCTTCATCAGGGTAATCAGGGAGGGCTCCAGGAGTAGGTGACCAGTGTGAAGGTCGAGGTCATGGAGCCTCCCCGTGTCACCCCGGGGGAGCCCTCCACACTGTATCTGATGCCAGGCACTCGACACTGTGGTTCAGTGCCAGGGGACACTTCTGTCACATGTGGCACTGTTCTAAGCACCTTGCTAGTGTTTCTAGCTCACCGTCTTCATGGGGGTCTTCCCCGGCAGGCTCGGCCGGAGGAGAACACAGCAGAGTAGCCTGCACCTTTCCTCCCTCCAGCCTCACAGCAGAAGGCCGTGCTGGGCATCACCCTGGCCTGGCAGATCTAGAAGCCCCTCCCACTAGGCTACCCAGCCTGCTTGCCCAGTCGCTGCCCTATACTCTATCCTCCTCATGAGCAAGGCAGGCAGGACAAGACCAGGTGAGACACTGAGAGGTTTTACCGAGGGCCCCACAGGCTGCGAGAGTCCCGGAAGTGACTCAGGAGTGACTGTGACCCTGCCCTAGAAGCCAGCTGCTTCTTTCATGGGTCAAGGTGTGACCAGGCATTCAGTGAAGGGGATTTTCCAGCGAAGAGGAGATGGCAGCTGTTGGCTGTCAATGGCTGCTGACACATGCCTAGCATATTGTAGATCCTCAGTAAAATCAGCCTGAGACTCTCAGGGAAATAAATGACTCCCTGCTGGGTGCAGTGGCTTCTACCTCAAAATCCCAGTGACTTGCGAGGCTGAGGCAGGAGGATTGCAAGTTTGAGGCCAGCCTCAGCAACTAAGCCAAGAGCTAGTCTTAAAATTTCCTGCTTCCCTGGGCATCTGAGAGGCTCTCCAGCCCAGGCTGATAGAAGGAAAAGAAAGTCCTGCTTTCTAAGCACTTATCCCTGCCATGGTTTGTTGCCCCAGAGGGCGGGCACCAGGGACCCTTCGCCTCCATCCACCGGGGCTGCCAGGGAGGGGTCATCCCTCTTGGCTTGCTAGATGAGGAGCTGAGGCATGCAGCTGTCCAGTCCACTGAAATTCCCATGTGCTGGGAAAGCCCAGGGCCCCTGGCTAAATAGGATGCTCGGCCACCTTTGTCTGGGGACAGGTTGTGAGCTTGAACCTGTGGCCCTCCTGGCCCCTTGTCCCCACCACCATCCTGCTCTTCTGAATCCATCAGCCAGTCCCCGCTGTCCCCAGAGGACCATCCCACGCCTTCTGTGGATTTCCCAGCACCCACCCAGGTCCCTCATCTCCCCCAGTCTCTTGTGCACGAGGAGTAAAAGCGATGCTTGGGGCCGTGTCTCCACGGTGGCGGCCGGCCGTCTTCTCCTATGTCCTTCCCTGGCCTGGCCAGATAAAGGGTGAGGCCCAAGCACATGTCATTTTCTTCATGTGAAATCAACATTCAGCAAAGTTTATCTGCCCGACATAGCAGGAAGTGCCAATTTCATCCATGTCAATTATTTTGATGAGTGCTCAGAATGCCAGGGTGTGAGGGGAAGATGAAGGCATTACTGCTGTGACGCACCTGGGTGCCTTGCACACACGTGTGTTCACACAGGGGCACACCCGAGCCTGGCCAGGGATGGTGCTGACTGACAGCCGCCCAGTCCCCTGGCTGTAGGGGGTTCTGCAGAGCAGGGCACGGAAGAGGGTCTGCGGGGCTTCTCAGCTCTGGATTATTCAGCCTGAACCCTCCTTCTGAACCAGGATCCGTTTTGACCCCCAGGGGACATTTGGCAATGTCTGGAGCCATTTAGGATGGGGGTTGGAGGGTAGAGACGCTGCTGGCATCTGGTGGGTAGAGACCAAGGGTGCCACTAGACAACCCATGAGGTGTAGAACAGGGTCCACATGAAGAATGTCATCCCCCACATCAACAGTCATGAGGTCATGAGGTGCTGGGGTTGCTGTTTATTGTGTTCTTAAGTGTTTCTCTGTAGATATGTGGATCTTATTTCTAACACTACTGGCAAGGAAATATTTGTTTTTGTTTTTGTTTTTGTTTGTACCACAGATTGAACCCAGGTCCCTCTGAGCCACATCCCCAGCCCTTTTGAATTTTTTAAAATTTTGAGATAGGGTCTCCCTAAGTTGCTAAGGCTGGCCTCAAACTTGCCATCCTCCTGCCTCAGCCTCCACAGTAGCTGGGATTACAGGTGCGCCCCACCATGCCTGGCTTGCACATATATATTCTGAAGCACGGGATTAAGAAACTGAAACACAAACATAGAAATGTGTTTTTGCTTAGGTAGTTCCCGGTCCTGGTGATTTTTCTGTGAAACAGGGAAATGAAGTCAGTGGAACAAAGACAAACCAGAGATTTTAAAATGCTGGTCTGGCAGACATTCTCAGAGTTCGTTCCATATTCCCTGGCTCAGCAATGAACCCCTGAATGGAAATGCACCATCCTGGAGGGGACTGGATGCCTTCCAGGAGGTTCTGAGGGTCCATCTGGGGTGGGTGTGAGGCTGCTCTTCAAGTTGACCCCTGCCTACCCTGGTGTCCTTGCCCCATGGGATCGGGGTCCCATGAGGCCTGTGAGGTGCTCAGAGCCTGCCTTCTGCGTGGAGGCAGTTAAATTCCAATGACTCATTGGACAGTGCTTCCTAAACTGCCCTCTGCCTACAGAGTTCAATTCAGCAGCTGGACCAGGGCCTGGAACTCTGCATTTCTAACCGACTTAGTGCCAGTGAAAGCCTTTCCTCTGTGTCTAGCCAAAACTATGCCTGGCAGATGGGGAGCTACTGGCTGGCCCAGCTGTGATCCCTGTGGCCTCCAGGACCCATGGGAAAGTCCTGGCCTCCTCGCAGAAGCCATCACACTATTTTATTTGTTTAAAACAAATATATCTGTGGATGCTCTTTTTCTGAGTGTCAATCACATAATATATGATGTTGTAAGCAGATGTCATATTATATGATAAAATGATATGAGCAGATGATATGCTATTTATTATGAGCAGGTGATCTATGAAGTCATATTATGATTATGGATGATGATATAGTGTGTGTTCTGGCATCCATAGGTGATTATGTATTCATGGGCTCCAGCTCGAGGAGTCTGATTTAAGAACTTCCTTCACCTCACCTACCTCGGGTTCTGCCAATCAAAGTCTGGCTGAGTGGGATGGAGGATCAGAACTCTTCAATCCCAGGGACTAAGCCGTGTATAGATTTGAGATTTCCAGGGATTTCAGGGCCGTGGGCCACAAATTCTGAGCATCCTGCCACCTGCCCAGGGCTTTGGGTCTGCTCTCAGGTCTGTGTGTAGTCTGAGGACTATGGAGGATGAAATCACCCTGGACCAATGGCCTGTCCAAGGTACAGCAAGAAAAAATCTCCACTCCAGGCCAGAGTGGAGGTGGGGGGGCATTGCCAGGTGGGACAGGGATCTGCTCATGATCTTGAAACGTTTTAAACAATGAAGAACAAAAATGGAATTGAGAGAGAATCTCTGAGAGAAATAACAGGGACTCTTCAGCGTTCATGTGACCAAAGCTGCCATCAGGTGATACCAATGCAGATACTCTCCTTGCCAACCTGGAGCGATGGAGGGAGTGAAGAGGAGGCTGAGTGGGTAGCCAGTCTCTTCCAGTCAGTAGAAATTCATTTCCACCATAGTCAATTCTAAGGTAAGGTCTTGCAAGTCTAAGGGCAGAGATGAAACCCGCTGCTAATTAGCCATGGCAAAAGCCCTGGAGCATCGCGTTAGCCATGAACTCTGGAGGCAGCTTGGCCAGGGTCCAGCCTGACTCCACCACTTCCAGGCTGGGTGACATCAAGCGGGCTACAGAGCCCCTCTGTGCCTCCATGAATGCATCTTAGACCCTGCCTAACAGCAGCCCCTCACGGGTGCTTCGGGGATTTGAGAGCAGGGCCTGGCAGGTGAGAAGTGGCCTGCAAGTTCTACATTATGATGTTTTAAATGATTATCAAGGAAACTGACTTAGTGATTAAAGTGCTAGGTCCCTTAAAGACCATTCCTTTCCCAAGTAGCCAACACACATTGCCCCGAGAGCTAGCAAGGCCAGCAGGGAGCCTGCCTGCTTCTCTCCAGGCTGGAGTGGAGGTGGGGGTGGGTCACTGCCAGGGGGAACAGGGAGGACAACTCAGGGCTTCCAGTGTAAGCAGGACCCTTAAAACCTGTAGGCGTTAGTCACAGTCTTGTTTCAGGCAGCTTCTTTTATTTTTTTTAACCTAAGGATTAAGGAGAAGAGGCTCACTTACTTATTCTTACTAAAGTGGACATGGTTGCCTGTGGTGACCCAGAATGAGGCCCTAGAGGAACGGTTCTCTACATACCCCTCCTCCAAGCCCTCACCTGGGTAGGGGTTTGCCTTTGTCTAAACAGGACTGCTCAACCTTGGCACCACTGGCATTTGGGGTCAGACAGGTCTCTGTTGGGGGACCGTGTCAGGGGTGTTATAGGGTGGTTAGCAGCCTCCCTGATCTCTCCCCACCAGAGGCCAGTGGTGCCATCCTCCAGGCTGTGACACCTTGAAATGCCTCCAGATATTGTCAAAAGCCCCAGTGAGACCAACCCAGCCCTGGTTGAGGACCGAAGATCTGATGAACCCCAAGGTCCCCAGGGCTCCCAGCTGCTACCTGCACCCAGCACACTCTGCAGGCAGAGGCAGGTTTCCTGAGCACCATTCGAAAGAGAGGCAGACCCATGAACTGGGTCATCAGCCCGCATCGGGAGTGGGGGCTCCCAACACAGCACCCCAGTCTCTGATGATTCACCAGATGACCAAGAAAATGCAGAGGATCGGAACATGGTGGTTAACAAAGGTGAATCTAGAGACTCGAAGCGGGAGGTTGAGGGCAAAGTGGAAGCAAGGAGGCTGGAATCCTGGGTGGTCTCACTGGCCATGTCCACCTGTGGCTTGACCTCCTGGGCCTACATGTCCCCGTCCATAAAGTGGATGTGAGGAGCCCCTGGAGATGACCAGTTGCTGAGGCAGGACTGGCACTGCAGGGTCCCAGCCCCTCAGCCATGCCCTCAAATTCTCTCTGCAGATGCATGCCAACCTCTGTGTTCCAGACAGCAGAGTTTGTATAATTTAATGTTTTTGTTCACCTCGTCATTAGGACGGAAGCTCCCCGTGGTCCAACCCAGGGTGGATGTGTCCATGGCAGCATCCGCAGCAGCCTCCCTGGGCCTTGAGCATGGCCTCCTGCCCAGCTGCAGCTCTGGGTCTGCTGAATGGTCAGAACAGCGTTGGGACACACTTCTGGTCTCAGGGATCCCAGTCCTGCATACAGAGGGGCCTCCACTCCCATGTCAGGAGACCAGGGGCAGTGGGGACCGCCAGCCTCCCTTTTGGGCTCTGCTACCTGCTAGATGCTGTGCTCAGTAACTGCATCAGCTGCTGTGTGATCCATCACCGCAAGTCACCTCACCGTGTGGGTGTTGGGCTCAGCGTTGTGGTGTCCCTTGCAGGGATCCGCTAGGCAGGGCTCGGGGCTTCTAGACCCAGAGGGGAATGACCTGCTTCCTGCTCACCTCTGGGCCCAGGGCCTTAGTGGCATGGCCCACAGCTCCCTGCCACTTGGGCCCCTCCGTGGGTGGGTGGCTTCATTGCTGCCAGCACAAGAAAGAGTGTCTAACAGGACAGAAGTGACAATCTTACAGAGCCATGGATGTGACAGTGCTGAGCTTCATCACTTCTGTTAAGGGGAACCAAGTCACGGGTCCTGCCCACACTGGTGGCGGGGTCTTTGGGGCCTGGGTAGGGTCTGGCTGCCCAGGATCTTCTGAGCCTGGGCTGTCCTAGGCCACAGGACAGGTCTGGTGGCCATCTCCATGGCTGTCACAGTGATGCTGCCACTCAGTCAACAACTCCTGGCAGCCTGGCAGCCCCAGGGGGCAGCGCCAGCTGCAGCTTGATCAGGTCATGTGCCTGGGGCCCAGTCCAGCTTTGCTGGGCTTCTTGGTCCTCCTGTGCCAGGGGCCTCAGCCTCTCTGCCCATGTGGCCTGTGAACATGGCTTTCCAGCCGGGGGGAACTTCTGACCCCAGGGAGACCCTGGGGGGCCTCGCAGCCACACAGCCTCAGAAGCAATATGGTCTTGCTTCCGGCCATTTTGCTGGCCATGGTGTCTCCTGGCCCAGCCTGGAGTCACCAGTAGGAAGCTGGACTGCTGGGGACTGCGGGGAAGAGCCGCCCCAGCTGGCCTGCCACAGGACGGCTCTATGACTGGCCTCTGGGAGCCTGCGGGGCAGCAAGGCTAACCTTTCTGGAACCTTCCTTGTACTCTGTTAGTCTTACAGGACAGATTCTCGCTACAGCATCTCGGATGCTCTGTTCCAGGGAGCCAGAAACCCACACTCAATTTCCCAATAGATTGAAGGGCATCTTGGAAAATCTCAAGACCTGGATGCTTTCCGATTAGCATTTTGCCATCAGTGTTGATCTGTTTTTTTCAAATGAGGGAAATGAATGTCAAATTACACCATAAGCACAAAATGCAGCCTGAGCACCCCCAACACTTGAAGTGACAAAAAAAAGAAAGAAAAAAGTTGAGATTCTGCTGAAGAGCAATCTCACTTAGCAAATACTTTAGAATCATGTAAATATTTTCTTAAAATCAAAATATGCTCACATTACTTCAAGGATCTTATTGCTGTGACTAACCAGGAAAGCCTTTGTGTAATGAGCTCTGTGGATCCTCATAAAAGCAGCTTGTCCTGTTTATTGAGGAAGTGGAGATGCACTCGGTGGTATCTTGTGTGTGTTGATGTGGGGTTTGTATTATTATTTTTAAAAGCGTCACCACTTATATGTTCCCAGACTTGAGGCAGATCATGTAATGTGGGGGAGGCATTTGGTGTGGGCAGGAGGAGGGCAGTTTGGCACAAGGCTGGGATTCTTTCTGTAACTCTCAGTCAAGTTCAAGGCCTGACTGGGTTCAGAGGTGATCATCCAGCAGTGACAGGAGGAGAAGGCCTCAATTTAGGAGTAAATCTCAATTCTGCTTCTAATACCCAGTCTTTAGGGAGGACTGACATAGTTTGTAACAGTCAGTATGAGTTGGGTCATGCTACGTAACAAACATCCCAGTCATCTCGTGATCTGAAATAGGGCAGGTTCGTTTCTTGCTCACCTCACTTGTCCCTCGCAAATCAACAGGCGTCCCTGTGCTCACTGGAGTCACTCAGGGACCCAGCTTGAGTTACCATGGCTCAACATGGCTACCTCAACACATCTTCCCGTAATCCCTGAAGCAGAGAAAGAGAGGGCTGGAGGGTTCAGTGCCTTGGATGAGATGTTTGGCCAGGAAACGGTGCAATAATTTTTGCTCATTTTTAATTTGGCACAAACCAGCCACATCATCCTTCCTTAGTTCAAGAGAAAGAGGACCTGTGATCCCACAAGCCCCACCCAAACCCGGGAGGAGAGACCTGGATATTGATGAATACCACTGATGATGTCTACCACATCACCCTGAAAGGGTGGGGGGACAAGCATTTGGGGGTCCTGGGAAGTTGAGTGCCAGAGAGTGGATCCCCTCGGGTATGACATTCACCCATTACCAGCATTCCCATGGCTATCCTTACTGTTTCTGCACCTCTTTATATTCAGCAGTGGGCACCCACAAACCCCTTTGCTTAATCTTTTCAATTATATTCACTGAGTTTCACCATCAACCACATCCCAAGAACTTTACCCATGTCACCTCACTGAATCCATGAGCATTCTATCTCTGAGAATCCCAGTTCACAGACTGAGCAACTGAGTGCCCAGAGAGGTTAGATGACTTGCCCAAGTTGACACAGCAGTAAACAGCAGTGCTTCCCACTCTGGCCTTGCTTTTCTCTTAATGGGAGGGAGGTTGGAAAATGACTAAAGCGGTTTTGTGGAACTAGACACTTCAGTGAGCTGGGAAAGATCAAAAAGACTCAGGGACCTCTTTGGTGAAAATCTGCAATTCGGAAGTCGCCTGCTTCTTCCCTTCTCCAGATGGAGCTCCACCTGTTTCTAAGTCAGGCATCAGCCCAGGGGCTGGGTTGGCTTTCTGGGAACAGTGTGATGGGGGCTGATGAGGGCAGGGGAGGCAAGACCTTGAACTGATGCTGAGCACCCCCGACCCCAGGGTACAGGAGGTCCTGGAGTTGAGCCTGCCTTGGCCAGAGCTGATGTCCAGGGGACCCTGGGGGCCTTGGCCCCATCTGTCCCCTGCTGTCTCCATGGGCTGCTTGCCTGCCACCTTTAACCAGTGCTGAGAGGAAGGGGGTCTTTACAGCTGTGTCCCTGGCCCCCAGCCCTGACTTAGAGCAGCACTGCGTGACAGGACTCTGCAGCGTGGAGATGTCCTGTACTGTCCCATGCGGTTGCCCTCACCACCCTTTGCTACTGGGCACTTGGGACGTGGCTGGCAGGACGGAAGACCTGAATCTGTCCTGTCATTAAATTTAAATCAATTTACATAATGAGCCACGTGTGGCTGGGATGCCTCTTTGGGAGGCGCCTTCTACAGAACGGAGCAGGGGTCCACACCCTGGGGAGAAGGGGTCGGGACTGTGGCCATGGTTTCTGCTCCTAGTTTCAGAGTCCAGGGATGCTGGCCCAGGACAGCCCCCCACAGCCCAGAATCGTGCAGACCCCGCTGTCAAGGGGAGGCCCCCAGGCGAGGGACTCCAGGCAGTTCTCTCTCCCCTGCACAAAAGCAGCTCAGGATGGGCAGAGCCTGGCAGTTGGGCACATGGCTCCATGATTTGGTGTGGGTACAGTGTCACAGAGAAATCTCTGTGCTTTTCCTTCCCTGGACAAGGACACAAACCTGCACGCCAATCCTGAGCAACCCAAGGCAGACAAGCATCTGGCTCAAGTCCCCAGGATGCTCCAAGGGTGCCTCTGCTCCCCGTCACCCACCCCAACACATGCTGCCATCTCTGACCTGAATGGTGAGGCCGACGCCAAGGAGACAGTAGGGTGGACCGAGCACCCGTGAGGGGTCCGTCCTGTCCCCCATCTGTTCGCTCACTTGTACAGGTTTAAGCATCATGGCAACTCCACAAGGATCTGGCTGCCACTCTGCCACTGAGATGCCGGGAGTGAGGCCCCCATGGTCAGGGCAACCCAGGTGACCTACCCCAGGTCCCACCACATGGAGGGGAGGCGCCTGTCCTCCCACACAGGCCGGCTGGCCCCAGGCTGGCTCTGATGCTATGCCTGTGCCCTTTCCTCCTGTATGATCCCATGGTGACCCTTCTCCACCCAGCGCCAGGCTGAGCTTGTAAAAGCGCAAATGGAGCCCGTCTGGGTCACCTCCCCACATGCAACCCTTAGCGGCTGCCCCTGCATGGTGACCTCCGACTTGTCCTTGGCACCTGCCACATCCTCAGGGTCCTCCTGAGGTCTCTGCTCCACTGGGCTCTGCTGGAAGCCCCTCCTGAGCCCTGGCCCCCAGGCCTGCCTCATCCCAGCCTTCATCTCCCCGCTGCAGACCTCCCCCCAGCCACCCTCCCAGTTCTCTCCTGCTCAGCCTCCTGTGCCCCGTGTATGTCCCTGTGCTCCATCTCACTTTGCTGATGGACTGACCTCCCTGCACCTGAGTCACCTCCCCGCTTGGCAAGCAACCAGAGGAGGTGGGGCTGGCTCCCCTCTGGGGCTGGTTCCCAGGGACCCAGAATGCTGCTTGGTCCACAGTAGGTGGTCACTCCCTCAAAATCACCAACCTGGCATTATGATTTTTGATTCCCATTTTACAGAGTGGAAATTGAGGCAGAGGGAGGTTGAGTCACTGGGCTACATGTCCCCCTGTGTTGTGCAGGGGATGGGGCAGGAACAGGAGGCCGGAACTGGGCATCCACCCTTGCCTGGGATGGGATCCCTAGGAAAGCCATGGATGGGTTGGAAGGGTTTGGAGCAGGGCCACAGGCCCAGGGGGCATAGGGAGGAGCCAGCAAGGACGTAGAGAATGGGGGCTGAATTTGGAGCCTGGAGAAGAGTCGGTGGGAGTGAGGTACATGCACACATACACACATGCATACACACAGTGTCTGCCCCTCCCCACTAAGTTATAGCCCTGGGGGACCATTCCATGCCCCTCTGGGCTGTCTCGTGACCCCATCCGAGTCCCCATCCTCCCCGTGGTCCCCAGCCTCTCCCCAACCTGACACAGAGGCCTGGTGGGCATCTCTGCCAGCCTTTGGGCCAACCTCGCAGCACCCCTGCTGTCCCCAAGGCTTCCTGCACCTTCTGCCATGGACACGAAGGACCTGAGCATCTTGGATGTGGGTATCCATAGCAGGTCCCAGAAGCAGCCCCACGGAGGCCCAGGGGTGATTGCAATGTCCACTCTGGCACTTCTGCCATGATTACGACTTCTGCTATGGACCAAGCCTGGCATACACCAGGGGCTTAATAAAGAGTAGCTGATATCATCTTTCTTACCAAGAAACCCAGTAAAATGGTCCCAGCACAGGACGCCCAGATGCAGGAGGAAATGACCTAGGATGAAGGGCTGTTTGGCCTGGGAGGCTCCCTGGGCTGGTGCCCTCTCAGCAGGGCTCTGCAGGGTGGGTAGGAGTTGGATGGCAATGCCAGGCTGGAATCTTGCTGATGGGTGAGGCTGGGAAGACGAGACAGGCTGAGGCTGCGGGAAGTGCAGCAGAGCCTCCTCTAAAGCTGGGGAGGGGGCATTCTGGCTCAGCCTTGCCCCACCCCACTGGTCAAGAGGCACGAGGCCTCTGCATTTTGTGGAGGCTGAGAACTTGCACTCTGGATTCAGAGCCCAGGTGCCTTTGGCTCTCAGAGCCCCATGGTCCTTGTCCGTGAGGTGGGGGTGGCACAGGAGTCTCCCATAAGGCTGATGGAAAGAGGAGGCCCCAGGTGGGTGTGCCCAGCATGGAGCACGGGGCCAGGCACCAGCAGGCACCCAAAGAGGGGCAAGCACCTGGCTTCCATCTTGACCAAAGTCCTTCCTGCCCTGGGCCCCGGACGCACCCCTGGGCATTTCTGCATCACCTACTCCCTTGTCTCAGCCTCCCCACCCCAGGCCTCACACAGCTTGAGCCTCTGCAGCCCCATCCCTGCTTTGCTCTGGCTCACATGCCAGCCCTGGTTACCAGCTGGATCTGAGGTCCATCTTGGGGGCCCTGCATTCTGTGATTTCCCATCACGCACATGTCACAGGGTCAAAACTGTCCCCTAGAAGAACAGTGCTGAGCTGGGCTGCCACCCCCAGTGGTTGGATAGCCCACATGAGCCGCTGATCCCTGTGTCTGCTGCATGCTGCCTGAGCCCCTTCCTGCAGGCCCGTGAGTCCTGGGTCCCATCCAGTCCAGCACCCACAGCCTGCCTTAGATGTCCTCTCCAGGTGCCCCGCTCCATGCCTCCCGCCTGCCTCCTCCAGGAAGCCTTCTTGGTGCCCAGCAGCCAGGCTTGAGTTGTGCTCTGCCAGGCCTGCCAGGCCTTCCCGTGTGGGTGGTGCTTCTTCAGAACCAATGGTGGGTCCACCTGGAGGTCCTGGCTGGCTGACCCCTCCACGAGGCTGAGACCTTCCACCTGGCCTAGCTCTTGGGGCCTCCGTGTTCTCGTTTGCCCGAGGAGAATGACGGAGCCTCCCTCTCTGGAGCGCCAGGCATAACGGTGCTCAGGCATCTTAAAGCTCGGCTGAGGACAGGGCCCAGAACCGACCCTGGCTGCTGTGAAGCTGTCCTTCACAGCTGTAACTGCAGCAGCACCCAGGGCAAAGCCTAGCACACAGTAGGTGCTCAGATAATGCCTAAAGATGCAGGAAGAAAAATACAGGGTGTCTCTAGCTAGGTGATCTCAGGAGGGATCTGAGCCCCCTTAGGTCCAGCACCTGTGAAATGGGAGTGATACGTGGATGTACCTTGCTTGGGCTCCTTGGAGAGGTAGGTGACGGCCCCAGGCAGGACTGCAGGGCATGTTCCAGAGCGTCCCTCCTACCATGCACTGAATTCTCTAGTTGCCCCTTGAGGAAGGGCCTCCTGTCACTGCCACGAGGAACCTGACACAGAGAGGTGAAGCCACTTGGACCAAGTCACACAGTAGGAAAGGCAGAGGCAGAAGCTTGGTGTGGGCCCTAGGGCCCCTGCTCATATCCATGTGCTCTGGCCTACCATGATGGCTGTTCCTTCCCACCCCCAACTTTACCCACCCGCTTCAGGAGGAGAGGGGCTCCCAGCCCTGTGTCTAGAAGATGGTTCGGCAGGTACTGGGCCTCTGTCTGTGCCCTGAACATGCAAATCACTTTGCTAACCTGAAAGGCAGGCTCTGGGAACAGCAGGGAAGGTGCTTCACATCACAGACTTCGGGGTCGACAGACCTGGGTCCAGTCCCCACGATGCCCCCACTGTGCTGTGTGCCCTGGGGCAAGTGAGTGCCCCTCTCTGAGCCTGAGTTTCACATCTGAATAACAGGGTAGAAGAAGCCGCCCTCCTGATAGGACTGGGGTGGGACCTGGTGAGGGAGACCCTTGAGGCCCACAGTGCACCTGTGGCCTCTCTTGGTCCCCCAGCCCATCTGGTCCTGCACGCAGAGGGGCAGTGGAGATTCCGAGAGTGGCCAGCGGGCTTCCTGGTGTCAGGCGGCATGATGGATCAGCTGGACACACTCAGCAATAGCTGCAGATACACTACTACGTCGTGAATGTCTGCCCGTGGCCCGGCTCGGCCACGCTGCCACAGATAATGGCCTGGAACAAAGATGGCAGCTGTGCGCAGGACAGACCTGTGGCAAGTGAGATAATGAGGAAGGAACAGTCAAGGGGTGGCAGCAGGGGATGCGAAATGAGCAGGGCTGGGGCACAGGGAGGAAGCTGGGAGGCAGGGAGGCTGGGCACGGGCTCAAACCTGAGGAGACCCGGGCAACATTGTCCAACAACCACGACAGCGTGGATGGCGGTAATAATAATGGCACCACTTGGCCAGATGCCAGTCACGCCTTGGTGGCTGGGGCCAAGCTGACAATCGTCCTCCCCGCCCTTACCAACCACCCTGGCTGGGGTCTCTGGGAGTGGGTGGGGGTCTGCGTCCAGAGGTCCCCCCAGTCAGGAGGCCCTGTTTCCAGCCTCCAGCCTCCTTCCAGGCTGAAAGAAGGCCAGAGGCTGTGAAGGGGCAAGGGGTCCTTTTTCAGCTGGGTGGCTCCTTGTAAAGAATCTCCCAAGACCCCCTTTTCTGCCCAAAGCCAAATCCAGGATCCTGGATATAAAAGGCAGGGAGGAGAGGGCCTCAGTGGGCACTCAGCTGTCCCCTCGGCCTCCATAATGAACCTCTCTTGAGCGTTTGATGTCCCTTGACCCAGAGTAACCTTGCCACAGGTGCTCCCTGGGTGGTGCTTTGCAACTGGGAGGATTGAGGCTCAGAGAGCTGGAGGTCAGCTGAGACCACACTGTGGAGGCCGACTGGACACAGCACTCGGCTCCAGGTTTCTGCTGGGCTCCTTCTCTTCCCCCAAAAAACCTCTAAATGAGCCACCTGCATACGTGGGAGCTGCCATGGGCCCAGTGAGGAAGTGACCCTTTGCTATAAGGAGAGAAGGTGGGGCAAACTCAGGGAGGCGGTGAAGGTCGCAGCTGCAGAGTGAGCCAGGAGGTGGGATGTGGCACTGGCCATCCCGAGACCCAGGGTCAAGCCCTTGTGGGCACAGTAAGTGCTGTACTAACAGCACCTCTCCAAGCTGACACCATGGCCCACAGTGGGACAAACAGATCCTCCCTCCCAGGACATCATGGGGCTGAGCGATGCCAGCTGAGGGACACGCTCAGAGCAGAGCAGGTCACACAGCAGGTGCCCCGAGGCCTGAGTGGCTGAAGGGCCACTGTGAGGTCCCCTGGTTAACTTCTGGGCCACGTCAGCGCCGGCCAGCTGGAATGAACTCCCAGCAACCTGCTGGTCTCTCCATCAGCAACCGAATCCCATGGCCTCCTAAAGCCCCTACTGTGCTCTTACTGTGTGCATGATCCAGAGTCTAAAGCAGAGGCATCCGTCACAAAGAGGGCAGGAGGGAGTCACGTACGCCATGGTCACACACAAAGATCCACTCGTGTGGAAAGCAGAGAACCCACAGAGTTGACTGGGGCCGTGGCTCAGTGGGGGAGGGAAATAAGTCAATGAAATAAAGTCCATTGCCAACTAAAAAAAATATTTAAAAACGCAGCAAGAGACAGGTGGGGCTGCCTTCAGCCGTACATGTTGCGGGTGCCTCACCACCTGCTCCCACTGCCTCCGTGGACCATGCTTCTCACATTTTCCCCGCTAAGTTTTGCATTGACAGCCGGACTCGGTCCAGACCGGCCACTGCTCCAGCCCCACAGCTGCGCGGGGCCCATGGCCATGGCCTCCGGCCACATAATTCTAGACCAAAATGGCTTTTTCCTCCACTGGCTCAGAAACCAAGTGGTTTAAATTTTTTTTTTTTTTTTTTTTTTTTTTTTTTTTTTGGGAAGCAAGGGCTTTAGTCCATCCTGTACCCAGTCTATGTTTATGTTTGAAGGTGTTTCTCCAGAACATTCTTCCAACAGGCCCTGAATGGTTGGCAGATTTTTTTCCCTCATCCATAGAACCTGGCTACAGGGATGCATCCAAGAGAAACTGTGGTGTTCTTGTCACCCCTGAGCCCTCGCACAGGCCTACCCCCTCTCTGGAGAAAAAGATACATAACACCGAACCCTGTGAAATTTGCTGCTGTGAGAACAGTTAATTTTTCACACCCAGACCAACTGACTGGGTTTGTTAAAGCCCAGGATAATCAAATAATTATTATAACTCATCTTCGCCCTGCCTGTCTCTGGCTATTTGTACCATTAATGTCCCAGTGAGGAGCAACTCTAGGTTAGCTCAGACACAGCCTATTTAGATAACCTTCTGGCTGGTCTCCTAAGAACAAATATCCCTCCTGGAAATCTTACAACAGATGAAGCAATCCTCTCTAATCTTCTTATCATTGTAGCCTCTGCTCTACGCCTGGTTATCTCGCAAGATTGCAAAAGAGAGAGAGAGAGAGAGAGAGAGAGAGAGAGAGAGAGAGAGAGAGAGAGAGAGAGAGAGAGATTTATACATATATATTCATGTTGCATAGAAATTTACATCAGTGTATATAGATGCAGGAAGTAACAAAGGGGAGATAACAGGCAGGACCCGTGGGCCCTCCCTCCAGGCTGCAGGGCAGGGAGATCCTGGCCTCGGCCTGGCCAGGGTGTGTGGCAGCTCCACTCTGCACCACAAGCAGTGGCTGGCTGCACAGGGCTCAGGGCCGGGGTTGGGGCCAGAACCCAGGCGGCTGTACTGGGACCTGCCTGCACTGGGCACTTTCCCATGCTCGCTGTCCCTCCTTCCTCGCTCTGGGTTTTTTTTTTTTTTTTTTTTTTGACTCTGGTATTTTTCCTTTTCCTGTTTCTCTCCTCCCTCTCCTGGCCTCTCTCTCTCTCCCTGCCTCCCCACCTGCTCCATCCTCCTCTCTTCTCCTGCCTCTGACCTGGCCTCCCTCTTCCCTCCCAGCTGCCCCCATCTCCTCCCCACCAGCCCCAGCCTCTTCCCCTCCCAGCCTCCTTCGTCCCCCTGGCCCCTGGCCACCTGGCCACCTCCCTCCACAGTCTACTCTTACTGACCCCATCACACCCACCTCTGTCCCCCTCAGCCTTAATTTCTGAGTAATATGTTCTCATTCAAGGAATGGAAAAAAAAATAGAGAGGAATTGGGGAGAGGAGAGGAGAGGAACCTTCTAAATAAGTCATTTCATCATGTGAGGAGCTAATCTGTAAATGACGAGCTGTCGTGGAGTTTTTAGCACTGCATGTTAAGTAGGGATCAGAGGTCGATTCAGACCCTCCAAGGAAGCACAGGGGAGCACCTCCTGCCCAGAGGGAAACCAGTAGAGAGAAAGGTGGGAAGCCCTGGGCATCACGGGCCTGAGCTGGCACTTCGGAGTCGGGGACCCAGGCCCAGCCCTCCCTGCCCGTCGCCTGTTGCTCCCTTCACAGGCGGGACTGGGGGCTGCGGCCCAGCCTCTGTTTCCCTGCCTGGACCTCGGGAGCCTCAGGGCCAGACATGTGAGGAGGATGGTCCCAGTGAAAGGAATCAACCTTCAGAATCAAACCTGAGAGTCGTGTCTGCCTGGAGGTGACAGATGCCCTCGAGTTATTCTTCACAAAAGGTGGGGTGCCCTGCCGGGGGGGCAAGCTGGCAGTGGTTTCATGGGAGCCTGTGACGCAGGCCTGCTGCAGATCTGGCCACCCTGGGAATGGGGTCTGTTCCCGGGTTTGGGGGTGCCATGCCAACCACCCAGGCTGGGCCAGGCGCTGGGCTCTGATGCTGCTCAGCCAAGCAGGGTCCACGCCTGACCCTGGACGCTCCTCTAGGAGCAGAGAGGACAGGGCTGGAGCCGCCTGCAGGAACTGCCCCCCAGCTTGGGCCCTGAAAGGGATCCCTGCTTTGGTGGTGAAGGTGGGTTGGGTGCTGGAGACTGACTGCCCCGATTTGAATCCTGGCCCTGCTACGTGCCCAGCTCCCGCCAGGAGGTGGGTGAAGTTAGATCTCACGATAGAGGGGTGGAGGCAGGCAGTCCAGCCGCAGCCCCACCCTGTGAGTGGCAGTGACCCCTATATCCCAGCCCTACTTCTGCTTGCTGGCCTCCAGGGGACTAGAGAGGGGCAATGACTGAGGCTGACTCCCTGGCAGGCAGCTGGCCTGGGTCTCCAACCCCAGGATCTGACTCCCATGTGCTTTCTGATTACGTCCTTCCTGGCTGTCCTTGCACAAAAGGAGGGTAGTGGTCATGTTAGCAGCTATGACTAAGGGTGCAGAAGGGGGGTCTCAGGGTGCAGGCCCTGGGTTCAAATACCAGTACTATCCTTTACTACATTACTAGCTGTGTGACCTTAGGGAAACCCCTTCACCTCTCTGTGCTTCAGCATCTCATCTGTGAAACGTGCCTGCCTCACTGGGCTGTCCTGGTGTTTCAGTCTGGACTCCATAGCTAGGATTTCTGATCTGGAGGCAGGACCCAGGTCTTGGGCTTCTCTGTGGCTGGAGGCTCAGGGCTAGAAAGCAGAGTGTTGTGGATTGACTCTTTGTAAAGATGCGAGTCACAGCTACAGCCAGAAGCATCCGGAGATGCTCGGTCACACACACACCTCCTGTCCCCCTCTGGGTGTTCAGAGGGCAGTTCTTAAGTGTGCCAACGGCATCCTACCCCTGCTACCTGCTTCTCTGTGCTGCGGCCTTTGAGTGATCACAGGTGTGACTTTGGTCCCCACATGTTAGATCAAAAGTGCCAGGAAGCTCACAGCCCAGGAACGAGTTGGAATTGTGGCCCTGGAGGTTGCAGAGGAGCATCTCAGCTTCCTTTCCCCTGAGCGCTGTTCACAGCCACCAAGGCATCCCTGCAGACTGCACCCTGCTCATCGATGCACCTGCATTGGTCTTCACTTCCCCTCTTACCATGGGGAGCAACCAACTTCTGAGGGTGGCTTACATTGCATCTGGCAGAGGCCCTTAAATTCACCCTTTGGCAAAATGATTTTCTCCCATTTTACTCTGTCCATTCTGATGGACACTTTCAAGAAGAACAAGGAGTGCTGAGAACCTCCAAAGGGTAATTCTGCCCTAGACTCAAACAGGTGGCTCCCACAGGCAGGTGATGTCGAAGAAAAGAAGTCTGAAAGAAGATCAGAGTATGGTAGTCAGCTTTCCGTTACTGTAACAAAACACCTGACATTATCAACTTGAAGAGAGAAAAGGTTTATTGTGACTCACAGTTTCAGAGGTTCCAGTCCATGATAAGTTGGCTCTGTTGCTTTGGGCCTGAGGCAGCCCTGCATGGTGATGGTGGGGAAAGTGTTGGGGCAAAGCTATTTACTCACAGCAGCCAGGAAGCAGGGGATGGGAGGCAGAGTCCCCCCATGTGACCTACCTTCCTTCCATGAGGCCTCACCATGCCCCATGCTCCCAGTGACCTACCTTCCTTCTATGAGGCCTCACCTCCTCATAGCCTAGAGACCAAGCCTTCAACACATGCGCCTCGGAGAGCATTCAAGATCCAACTACAGCAATGAGTTCATGGGGTGGCGAAATGGGCATAGCCTGGCAGGGGCCCTGTGGTGGGGGCAGAGAGCACCATTTTGGCAGAAAGTCAAAGGTCTAGGAAGTCACGTCACATCCATGAGCCTCTGATTCATCTTCCATTAAGTGATCCAAAGCCACCTGCCCCCTCTCATTGCCTCTGCAGAGCAGGATACAGGACCTAGAGGTTCTAAATGGGAACACCCCAGAGTGGGACCCCAGAACAAGGATGCAGCACTTACCACTGAGGCACCAGGCCAGGACCTGTGTTTAGTTTGCTGTGTTTTCCTCCAAAGCCTTTGCCCTCCTGGAGGGACATCAGCACTGTGGGGTGAGGGACCATCAAAGAATCACATGCCAGCGACTGCCATACACCATACTCAGTAAGAAATTCAGTGAAGGACAGTAAAGTGAGAGAAGAGAGCACAAGACAAGGGAAATATTCTAAATAAGGCCTCTGGGAACAGAGACTGGAAACAGGCAGAGGAGGTGACCATGTGAACACTAGGGTAAGAGCAAGCCTGGAAGAGCCAGCAGTATGTGCAAAGGTCCTGGGGCAGGAGGGACTCGTTGGAGATACTGTGATGAGGCTGGTGTGACTGGGACATGGTCAGCAAGGTGGAATGGAATGATGGGAGAGGAGGGTGGAGAGACGGTGGGTTCAGGTCCTCCAGGGCTTCGTGCATCCACAGCAAGGAGTTCAGAATTTAACCCACGTGAGCTGGAGTACAGGAGTCACAGCTGACCTGGATGGCGTCCCTGATTCACAATGACGGGTCATCCCAGCTGACACATGAGAATGGCCCAGTGGAGGGCAAAGGAGGAGGCCGGCAGGTGACTGATAGCCCCACCCCACCCACTGCCACGCGTCTGCTCCTGACACATGTTGTTGCAGTGCCCTGTGCCCAGGCCACGTGCCAGCTCCGGGTGATGAGCTGCAAATGAGTGGGCCGGCCGGCACCTCTCATTTCCGCCGGTGCCATGGGCAAAGGCTGTGATGACCGGCAATTAAGCTCGGAGCTCTGAAAACGTGGTCGTAAGGGGGATGCAGCCAAGGAAGTTGCCTGGCGATATACATGAGACCGAGCTTGAGCACGGAGCGTGGGGATGGCCTCTCCCGAGATCTACACCGGCAGAGACCGGCCTCTTTCACTCACCGAGCTAACCAGCTAGTATCGCCAATGCCAGCGCCATAGGTGGAAGAGAGGGACCCCGGTGGCCCCTGGGGCTATTTGAGGGGACTAACGATGGCCATCCTCAGTGGCTGGTCCTGATGCCCCCCTGTGTGCCTGGCCTTTGGAATGTGGGTCGTGTTGATTAGAAGGGGTGCCAAGTGTGTCCCCATGAGGAGCCTCTTGGGGAGACCAAGGCACAGGGTGGAGCCAGGACTTGCTTGAGTACAGGTGGCGAGGGACGTGGTGCGACCGCCTAGGTCATGGGAGGCCCAACATGGACACATCGGCTTGGTCAGCTTCTCCACGCCAGCTCTGGCGTGCGTGGCCATCAGTCTGTCCCGAGGGTCCTGCACCCCACCCACTGCCCCTGACCTTCCCCTGGGTGGGCTTTCAATGTCTCCAAGGCCACGGGGGCTCAGCGCCTGCAGGAGCAGACAGGTAGCCAGGAATGAGGACACTCAGCTCTGGCTAGCATGGTCCCCGGAGCCTGGCCCCTCAGCGGCCAGAACTGTGGGTCAGTGACAGGTGTCAGCAGTCAGGAGGTGGTCCTGCCCATTCCTCCTGGTTCTGAGACAACCTCAGATGCCCAACCAAGCATCTGTCTCAAGCCGCATTGCTGCATGGAGGCCCCCGCAGAGCCCCGCGTGCCCTCTGCAGTACATCTGGCCAGGCAGATGTGAGGCTCAGGCAGTGCCACACTCCCAAGGTCAGGCCGGACTTGAGAGCTGGGCCTGCTCTGTGTCAAGGTTGCCCGGGACCCTGCGGCCCTGCCCAGCCCGGCCTCACTCTGCCCTTGCATCCCAGAGGTCCTCCCGACCACCCGGGCTTGTCTCCACACACCTGCCATGGCACACAGCCTTTATCCACTGGGGACTCTTTCCCAGCATTACCTGGGCTCTGGTTTATCCTTCACTGAGAGTTCCTTTAAACTCCCTTTTCTTCAACCGAGTGATTTTAAAAGAACACTTGGAATCAGTGCTACACACACTATGTCACTTTGGCATGAATGAAAAAAAAAAAAAAAGAAAAGAAAAGAAACAGGGGTGATAAACTGTAGCTATGGACCAAATCTAGACCACCACTTGTTTTTGTAAATAGTGACAAATGCAGTGGCATCAGAAGTGTTTTGCAGCTATCACTTCTATCTGGTTCCAGAACATTTTCATCACCTCCAAAGGAGACCCCAGAGCCATTAATAGTCACTCCCTGTTTTCCTCTCTTCCCAGCCCATGACAGCCATAAATCTACTTCCTGTCTCTGTTAGACTTGCCTATTTTAAATATTTCATCTGAACGCAACCATATAACATGTGACATTCTGCACCTGACTTCTTTCACTTAGCGTGGTGTTTTCCAGGTCCAACCACTTTGCGGCAGAGTTTATTCCTATTTCATGGTTGAATAATATTCCACAGTGTGAATCAACCACGTTTTGCTTATTCCCCCATCCGTTGGTGGACGTTTGGGTTCGCTTCTGACTGTTGTGACTAGTTCTGCTGTGAATATTTGTGTAAAAGTATTTGAGCACCTGTTCTCAATTTTCCATTCCTAGGAGTGAAATTGCTGTATCAGATGGCCACTCTGTGTTTAACTTTTCATGGAACTGCCAAACTGTTCCTGACAAGGCAAGAAATTCAGACCCAGCTTCATGTCCACGATCAAGTATTCCGAACAACAGGTATATTTGGTCAAAGGGGAAAGAGAGAGTGTCAAACCTGTATTTAATTGACTTACTCATTCATTAATTTAACAAATACTTATTGGATCTGTTCAGGAGAAGATGCTCAGAAACGACTCTGAAGAACGTCCTACAACATTGGGTCAGTAGGCAATTACAGACTGATGGACACTGTGGGAATCCACGACAGAGGGCCAGGCGATGCTGTTTTGGGTTTGGCAGGCAGGGCTCTCTTGGAGTAGGTGACACTAACACAGGGACCAGAGGCTGAGGATGGAGGATGAAGACCTGAAGACTCCTTAGTGGGTTCAAGCTCTAGCGCCAACCTGATTCCCCCAGGAAGACTTAGTGTCCCCACGTAGAAAATGGGCATGACTCTCACCTGCTCCCCACCTCACTGGGCTGCTGTGAGGAGGGCGAGAGTGGGCAGGGGGCATGTTTGTGATGATGCGGGTCCTCCCAGGCAGGGGAGGGGGCCTGGCCAAGCGGCCCCCACAGCGGGGCTCCCAGGTTGCCATGGAAACAGCCCCAGGGATGCTCTCCATTGGGGGGATATCGCCTCCTCCCTCTGAGGACAGGGCAGGGGCTTCTGTCTTCCTGCTTCTGAGTGGCAGAGAGGGGGCCCCGAGGCTTTTCTCAGGGGAGCTCGGTTCCCCTGGCTCAGAGCCATGGTGTGTGCCAGTGCCACCCAGGGCGCAGGCAGCGCTTGGTGCTGCTCTGGGCATCGACCACAGGCCATGGCACCGGGTCGATTCCAACACCATTGTTATGAAGCTGGCCTCCCAGAGACCAGGACCTGGGCCCAGGGAGCAGATGTCACTTCCCCAAAGCCACAACCCAGGGGGCAAAAGAGCTGGGCTGGGCCCCAACCTGTCACTGCCACAGACCGGTTCCTCATCCCAGGCTGAGGGCTGCTCCCCCTCCCAGGACCCTGGCTGGCTCCCAGATGCATGACCAGAGGAGACCCCCACGGAAACCTGTGCACACGCCCGACACGCGTGCGCACACATATACACTCACACAGCACCTTCCACCCAAATGGTAACCCCGTGGACCACCTGACCCCCTTTCTGGGTCCCTTTCAACCCAGGAAAGACAAGACAACCCAGCCAAGGAGGAAGGGGGTCTCACAGAAGGGACCCGTGTCCCTGCTGCCACCAGGGCCACCACTGTGGCTGGGAGGGTTCTGTCTTGCTGGTGCTCGGAGGCCTTCTCTCAGCAGAGCCTCTGCCACAGGCCTCTATGGAAGGGGAAGAAGCGTGTTCCATGGTGTCCAGTCTGCTGGGCAGAGCAGAGGAGCCGGGGGAGGTCGTGGGTGGGAGGGGGTCCAGGCCCATCTCCCGCAGGGCGCCCATGTGCTGCATGTGACAGAGGTGTGGCCATGTGCGAGCGTGTTGGGGGTTGTGTGTGCATTGTGAGCAAGTATGCAGGATCGTGTGTGGGTGTGTGGGGAAGTCTGTCTGTGTGTCGTCTGCGCTGAGCTGCGGAGCAACCTGAGACCCTCGCCTGCCCCTGTGCATGCTCTGGGTGGGTGCGCCAGGTGAGAGAGCCACTGCCACCCCACCAGGGCCCTGGGCCTCATGGCCTGACTCTTTCCCACCCACCTCTCCCTGCCCGGGTCCCCTTCTCTCTGCAGGACTCCCCAGTTGATCTCATGGTCTGAGTGGACCCCAGAGCTAACAAAAGTAAATGGGAGGGACACTGAAGGGTCTCTGAAGGGCCGCTTGCCATCCTCAGCCCCTTAGCCTACAAACTCATGATGTCCCCCTGCAGCCTGGGGAGGTGGGTCCTGTGATGACCTCCCCTGTAGACAGGGTGCCGGGCCTGGTCCAGAGCTGAGTCCCTCAACTTTCACATCTGGGGCTGCAGACTTGTACCTGGTGGGCCAGAGGTTCAGTCTCCAGGTTTCGTGACCAGTTCTGTCACGGCCACGGGCTCTGCTGCTGTGGAGACAGAGCAGCCGAGATGAAAAGCTGGGCCCTTCTCTCCAACCACAGCTGCCTGCTCTCGTCTTACCCACAGAGCAATGGATGGCAGATCTGGGCCCCAGAGAGGGTGTTCTGGTGGGAGAGAGCCACTCGCTGACCATTAATTTTGTATGTATTGCCATGTGCCCAGCTCCATGTGGGCCAGAGAAAACTGTGGACAGTTTTCTGCTCTTCTCTTATTTCTTCCTTTCTTGTACTTAGGATTGAACCCAGGGCACTTTACCACTGAGCTACATCCCCAGCCCTTTTTTATTTTTTATTTTTAGGTAGGGTCTCTCCCACTAAATTGCTGAGACTGGCCTCCACTTGTGATCCTCCTGCCTCAGTCTCCCAAGTTACTGGGATTATGGGCATGCACAACTGCATGGACCAGAACCCGCATCTCCATCTGAGGTCTGTCGACAGCAGCAGGGTGAGCCAGGTGCCTCATCCCAGGGCACAAGCACAGGGGCCCTTATTTCCAAGAGAGGGGCAGGGAGCTGGGGGAGGGGACAGAAGGATGTAGGAGAGGGCAACAGTGGGAAGGCCGAGGTTAGGGAAGGCGCAGAGGCAGCGGGGACTCGAGGTCTCCCTTGCGGATTCCACTGTGGGCAGTGGGGGGCCCTGGAGGCATGAAGCCCACAGGAGGCCCTTCTCCTTGCCTCTGTCTCCAGGCCTTGGCTGGGGGCCCCTGACATTGACCTCGCCCAGTTCAGTAAGCTTGGTGTTTAGCTGCTGGCTGCTGGTCCCTGGCACTTCCTCTCACTGACACGCACCAGCCTGTGCCTCGGTGGCTCTGCACACTCCCAGGAGGCCACTCTGGCCCCATGCCTGGCCCTTCACTGGCTGAGGCCTCCTGGATCTTTGGCCTGCCCCTTCCCAATCTTGTCCCAGAGCCGATGACGCCTGTTCCTGCAGGGCCGTCCCACTGTCAGCTGCTCTGTGTGGATCAGCCAGGTGCCTGCTCCTGGCCCGCAGCTCCACCTGGCCCAGCTCCGGGCCCATCACGCTTACTCTTGGCTCAGGCCCACAGAGCTGGCACATAGTAGGTGCTCACTTCACCAACGTGGAATGGATGACTTGACTCCTCTCACTGCTAGGAGAGGACACTGCCGCTGGACAGTTTGCAGGAAGGAGTGGGGAGAATGTAGGCCCTCACCATCTGCAGGTTTCATACGGGGATGCAGAGGCAGGGGCATTGATGGAATGGCCCTTGGACTTTCTTCTTGAGTCCAGAGCATCCGTGAGTGGGACACGAGGCCCCTTGAGGGAGTCTCATGTGGTCCTGGGGGTGAGGCAGGGCCTCAGGGCAGTCTAGGAAGTGGGTGCTGAAAGGTCACAGGAGACTTCAGATCCTGGCCTAGGGCTGAACCTTCATCCTGGCTCTAAAGTCAGCCCTGACTGTTGCTCCAGATTGAGCCTGTCCCTGTTACAGTCTGAGCCCTGATCTCAGTCACAGCTGGACACTCTGACCCTTGAAATAGCCTAAGCCTTCAGTAGTCATAGATTAAACCATTAGGACCTGAGCCCTGATCCCATTTAGACTGATCCTTCACCATAATCCCAGACTAAGCCCCAACTATTGACAAAGACTGAGTCCTGACCCCAGTCACATTCTGTACACCAACCGTTGGTACAACCTAAGCAATCAGTAGTCATAGATTAAACCATTATGTCCTGAGCCCTGATCCCAGTTACAGACTGATCCTTCACCATAGTCCCAGATTGAGTCCTGACCCCAGTCACATACTGAAGAATGACCCTTGTTGCCAAGCAAGCCCTAACCATGTTACAGGCTGAGCCCAGACCCTAATTCCACACTAAAGACCAACTCTGCTATAGACTGAGCCTTGACCCTGGTCCAGCCCTAGACTGAGCCCTGACCCAGCTCTCCTGCCCCCAGCTTGGCCTGCCAGCTCTTTAAGTTACTCTGTGCACACAGCAGCCCTTCTGGCCCCACGAGTCTCTGTGGCAGCCACAGGGTAGGACTGCCCTACCCCTGCCTTGTTGCTCTGGCCAGTGAGCTGTGGGCGGGGAAGCTGGGCATGCCAGGTGGTAGTCCTACCTGCAGTGTGACTCTCCACACTGCTTCCTGCCAGAGTAACCAGGGATGTTCCCTAGGGTGGGGCCTCTATCCGCCTGACGCCCTGAGACAGGAGAGTAGCCCTGAGCAACCACACTGGACACACAACCTGGCCAGACGGGAGCCTTCACCCACTTCTTGGGCACTGAGATCGGGGGCTGCTATTCCTGCCGCACAGCCTGACAGATACATCCAGAAACCTTCTCGCCTTGAAAGCAGCCATGCTGGGTTCTGCCCCTTCCTGAGCATGATCAGGAGGGCCCAGGACCGGAGCTGGGGAGGGTGCCAGCCAACCGCACCCAGGCCAGGCCCACTGGGGGCACTGCGTAAACGCTGGGGCTGGAGCTGGGAACCCGCCTCTGCCTCGGCCCTGCGGGAAAGTCTCATCACCCCCCACACCGAGGGGTCCTGAAGAACCCTGACCCATCCCCAGGATGGACAGTGAACTTGCCACCGCGGTGCCAGCAGGGCTCCACCTGCGGAATTTGGGAGGGACCCGGCCTGCGAGGATCTCACTTCCAGGCTTCTCACGAGATTGGGCTGGTCCCACCCTCCATGGGTACATGTCCCACCCACCACCACTCCTGTGTTTCCCCACTCGGCCGGCTGGGTCCCTGTGTATTTGTCATTGTGCCTGCTAATGTGTGCTGAGCTCTTGCTGGGTGCCAGGCCGGGCGCCTTCCCCACCTCCATGCCTGACAGGCCCAAGGTTAGCTGCATCCCTTCTTCCTCCCAGGCTCCTCCACCATCCTCCCCTTCCCACACCTTCCTCCCTGTCATTCATTTAACTGCAGTCCCCAGGGTGGTCGGGGACAGGTGCTCGGGACAGGGACTGTCGGCTTCAAATCCCAGCCTCAACCTCTACTAACCAGCATGTGACCCTGGACAGGTTCATCAACCCCTCTGCTCTTTTTCTGCGTCTGTAAAATGGGAATCACAGAGTTCTGCCTGCTGAGGATTGGTGCAGAGAGGCGAAGATGCTTCCAGTCCTGTGTGGTACACAGGACTGAGCCATCAGCGATGCCCCCATGGTGATTCAGAGGGTCAGGAGTTTAATCTTCAGGTCTCGAGCTTCTGATGAGCCAACTTCCAGGTTTCAGAGATGGGAAAAACAGGGGCAAGGTAAATAATGACAGTGGACATAGGAATGCCACTATGTGCAAGGTCAAAATTCAGTCCTCTCAAAATCCCCATGAGATGTACACTACTTTTATCATTTTGCTGATGAGCAAATTGAGACCCAGAGAGGTTAAGTGACTTGTCTGAGGTCACACAGCTCATAGTGGGTGATTGAGCACACATGCTAAACAACAGGCACCAGAGAAGTGACCCATAATGCACAGGGCTGGACCTGTGGGCAGTGTGGGCCAGCTGGTCACTGCCTGGGCCCCTCAGCAGGCCCCGCTTCCTTGCCTCTGCTTCATCCAGCAAGATGTATTATTAATGATAACAATTGTTGTAATTGCTTATCGATCTTTCTGGGTGCTCCCCACTCCACCCAGCCCTGAATTTGGGTCACCGTCCAGCAAATTCACAAATCTGTCCCCAGCAATGCACTGCACATAGCTGGTGCCCAACAGAGACCCAGTCACGTGACCAAGTGCACAGGCTCGGCCCCAGCTGGCCACATCCAGACGCACACACCGGTCCAGCCGGTGCTTGACTCACGGTCAGCTGGTCAGCCACACAATGTCCCTCTCTGACCCAGAGGAACTTACCACTTGCTTCATTTTTTCAGCATTTGACCCAGATCAAGAAAGCGCTCTTGTGGAATGTAAGCAAGATCAAAGGAAGATGTTGTCTCTATGCCCCAGGGCCACTGGGGACAGTGCTTCTCAACCCTGAGCACGCAAGTCTCTGGCATCTTGCTAAACTGTGGATTCCAGTTATGTAAGGCTGGGGCCCCAGCCTCTGCACTGTTTTAATTTCTATTTTTGTCTTGGTCCTGGGATTGCACCCAGGGGTTCTCTACCGTGGAGCTACATCCCGGCCCCTTTATATGTTTTATTTTGAGACAGCATCTCACTAAACAGCTGAGGGTGGTCTTGAACTTGCCATCCTCCTGCCTCAGCCTCCCAAGTAGCTGGGATGACAGGCGTGCACCACTGCGCCCAGCAGGCTGCATTTTGGACGAGCTCTGGCAGATGCTGAGGTTGCGGGTCTGCAGTGATGCCCTGAGTGATGGGATCTAGTTGAGGACTAACAACATTCTCCTGCAACATAAGTAAGGGTCATGAGGGGCAGCAGGAGAGAGAGGTGGGAAACAGCACAGGTTTTGGAGTTCAGGGGTTTGGCCTGATATTTTGCTGTGTGACTTTAGGCAAGTGGTGTCATGTCTCTGAGCCTCAGTTTCCCTGCCTTTGGAAAACATGGATAATGTTACCTATTGCAATGATTCCTTGGGGTGGTTTTAATAAGATAATGGATGTGAAGGCTTCCTGCACAACTGGAGGTACTTCCAACTCTCTCCTTCCTTCCTTCCCACCTTCCCTCCCTCCCTCCCTCCTTCCTTCCCTCCTCTCTTGCTTCTATTTGTCCCTCCCTACAGTTTTGTTCAGCACATGTCACTTAAAACCATTACAATGGTTCGAAACTGGTCACTTTTTAAGGGGACCATGACAGTGGGGTGGCCGAAGGAGACTTGGGGTACTTCTGAAGGGCAGGTCTGCTCAGGGTGGTATCATTGGACACAGGGAAGAGGCTGAGGAGGCTGCACCCTGCCAAGCTCAGAACTCACCTGCAGCAGGTACAGACCTGGACGACCCTCTGCTGTCAGCTGCCACCCTGTCCAGCATCCCTGACACTCTGCTTTACTCCTGGGGCACTTTCTCCAAGGGATGCCACTGGTGGGCTACCTCCAGGGGCCCTTGGTGGCCACCCAAGGATGGGAGGTGGAGAGGGGTTTCCCAACTGAAGCAATCTGCAGAGGGGAACTCTGAGAGTTTTCAGGGTCTCCTGGGATGGAGCCCCAGCTTCCTAGGCCAGTAACTGCTCTTTAACACTTTTCCTCCTTCCCCTTCCTCCCCAGGAAACCACCTACACCCAGCACCCTGCATCAGGTCTGCTCTGGAGGCACCTGATCAGCTATTCTGGCCATGTCTTGCTGTCCTTGGTGCTGATTAATGCGGTGTGCCTCTCTTCCTCTCTCCCTCCCCCCTCCTCCTCCTTCTACATCTCCCTCTCCCTCTCCCTCTCTCTCTCCTTTTCTCTTTCTTTCTCTCCCTCCCTCTCCTCCACAGCCCTCTGCACCTCTCATTTCTAATGCTGTTTTTTGTGGAATGTTCCCATGCTGCCTACCTTCACACTTAGAAGGGCCTGTGTCTGCCTCCCATTCCACAGAGGAACAGACTAAGGCCTGAAACAGGTCAGCTCCTTTAGGGGTTCATTCAACCAGCATACATGGGGGGATTGGGCCAGGCACTGCATTGGGCAGCACCATGGGTGGGGCTCCATGGCTCCCCCAGCATTTTGTAGACCTCACTGGGCGTCGAGACCCCTCTGGGAGCTTGTTCAAGTGCAGATTTATCCCCTAGAGAGGGGGATTCGGCAGGTGTGGTTCAGGAGGCCAGAAGCCTGCATATCAAAAACAAGCTCCAAAGAACCGCAGGTGGTTCTGGGTTAAGGGATGCTTCCTGGAAACACCTGGAGAAGCACAAGCTCAGAAGGCTGGGTTTGGGTCTGGCAGAGGACATGCAGGACCGGGTGTTTCTGGGCACTGGTGCCCTGCCCTCTGGGGCTCCTGGCCACCCTCCACAAGGTGCAAGCCTCTGGCATCCCAGCTGCTGGCCAGAGCTCACCCAGCAGCCGCCTACCCGTAGGAGCTGAGCCAGGTAGAGACATGCCGGCCAGAGTTGACGCTCTTTGCAAAGAGCCCTTTGCAAGACTCCTGCATTGGCAGCGTGGGAGATGAGAATGGCCTTTCTCCAACCTGCTGGGCTAGGCTTAAGAGATGACTGGACAGTCCTAGAGATTGGGTGGGACCCAAGTACAACAAGGCCATCCATGGCTCTGATCCTCTGTGTGACTCCGTCAAGCCAGTCCTGCGGGTCAGACAAGAATGCCATGTGCAGATGGGCCTTGGGACCTGCACAGAAGTGTCAGGTGAAGGAGACGCTGGGAGGGAGAGGCCTACTGGGAGGCCACACACCTGGGCAGTAGGACACTTCTCTGTAATTTGCTCAAGAATGTTCTGTGGGCTTATGATGGTCCTGGCTCAGGGCCATGAGAGCCAGGTGACCAGCGACTGGTAGGGCTTCCCCTGGATCCAGCAGTGTCTGCAAAGAGAGGCTCAGGGTCAGTCTTCAAAACCACAGGGGAGACCTGACCCCACCCCACGGGAGGAACGCAGACCACCAGAGGAGGGGCTGGCTGCCATGTTTTCTATCAATACAAGCCACTGTTGCCAGGTGAGTGCTGGTTTTGTTTGTCGGTTAGATTTTCTTCTTTCATAACGAGACTTGCTTGTTTCTGTTGTGTTCGGGATGATGTTTTAAACTAGTTTTATTTACATTGGTGACTTTCCTTTGGAGGATAAAAGTATAGTAAAGTGAGTCCTTCCCCACCCTTCTGGCTGCTTAAAATCCTCCATTAATCCATCCTTCCATCCTTCTATCTTCATCCATCCATGTATTCATTCATTTATCCCTAAATCCATTATCCATCCATCCATCCATCCCTTTATCCATCTAGCCATTATCTATCCACCCATTCATCATCCAACCATCCATCCATCATCTACCCATCTGTCTATCCATCCATCCATCATCCACCTATCTCTCCATCCATGACCCATCCATCCACCCATCAATTCATCCATCCATGATCCATCCATCTACCCATCCATTCACCCAATTCATCCACCCACCTATCCATCCATCCATCCATATATTCATCCATCCATCATTCATCCATGCATTCATCCATCCAACCACCCTCCCATCCATCCATCCACCACCCATCCATCCATCCATCCATCCATCCATCCATCCATTCATCTGTCCATCCATTCATCCATCCACCACCCATCTGTCCATCCCTCCATCCATCATCCATCCATCCACTCATCTGTCCACCCATCCATCACCCATTCATCCCTCCCTCCATTCATCCATTCATCCATCCACCCACCCATCAAACAAAGGCAGTCATTCATTTATTGACTTAACAAACACCCACTGAGCACCCCACTGTGTGCCAGACCCCCTCTTGGCACCGGGGATCCAGTCTACACTGTGCAGGTTGGATCCCTGCCTGTAAGGGGCTGGCATTTCAGCAAGGACAGACAGACCACTGACAGGCCAACATCATTTACACCACTGACAAGAGCAGGCTGAGAGTGCGGTGCCATGCAGGGCTGGGAGGAACACCTGACTCATGGCACCCACGGGGCCAGGGAGGCCTCTCCCAGGGAGGACTCAGACTCATGACCACATGACAAGAGGGACACTCTTCCATGCAGATAATCAGTCGCGCTTGGTATTGACAATGTGGTGCATTATCATCATCAGTGTTAAAGCCCTTTGGATGCTTTCTGTTTTTTTTAAACCTGGAGACAGTCACAGCCAGGCTGTTGTCAGTTGGCAAAGTCAGTCTTTCAAGGTGGTGGGAGGCACCTGGTCTTTGGTAATTACCTTGAGCTGACATCAGAAGCCATGTGTCCATCTTCTCCATGACCACAACACCCTCTACTTGAGGGGTGGAGTGAGGTGCCAAGAGAGGGTCAAGGGGACCACTTGCCTCAGCCCTTCCTCTGCTGCTGTCACTTCAAAACCTTTCTTCCAAGCGTCCAGCCACGTGGCACTAGGATTTATGGGCAACAGTTCTGACTCCATCATCTACAAGCTGTGTGGCCTTGGACAAGTAATGTTGCCTCTGTGAGCCCCAATTTCCTCATTTGAAATGGAAAATTCCCTGTGTCCTCGATTCTAAAATACCTCTACATCCCCACCTGGTCCCTGTGTGTTTTAATGATTCAGACATAGGTTTCAGTGCTTCTCACATTTCAGTGTGCACAACAGTCCCCTTGGGGTCCTGTTAAAATGTGGATCACCATTTGGTGTGTCTGTACTTCCACCAGGTTCTCAGGTGACCACGCACCTGTGCTAGTCCAAGCACCACCCTTAGAGTAGCCAGGAAGCAGCCGACTTAACACATTTCATGTGGCTGCTATCAAATCGAGGAGAAAAAAACCCTGTGGATGGAATTTTCTATTTCAGAAAATGCATTAACCCTGTGTTTCATTTTATCCCCCCCGTCACTCCATAAAATGTCTGTAAAGCACCCAATACGCGGGCCAGCCCATGGAAAACGTAAATAGATGTTGGCTGGCTCCTTTGGAAACCTCCAGAGCCAGTGAGGGATGTGAAGGCGGACGCTGGACTTTAAGGTCCAGCTGTAATTGAATGGGATTCCTGTGAGGCCACACGCGGAGCGGCGGGAGGCTCCGAGGCCCAGCCAGGGAGGGATGTTAATTCCTCTCTCCTGCCCACGTCCTCCAGCCCAGAACATGTTTTATCAGACCTGCATCAAATGACACATTTGCACAAGACAAAAGCCAGCACAGGGGACAGGAGCCTGTTTGAATCTGTCCCAGGTGCCCCGGCCCCAACCCCCTCTAATAGACAGAAGTGCTGGTTTCAAGTCACCAAACGGGACAGCACCTGACAGTCCTGCCTGCTCTTAGGAGCAGGAGGTGCAGTGGGCAGGAGGAGGGGAGGCCGGGTCTCATGGAGGGACCTGGAACTTGGAATGAGAAGCAGAGAGAGGGAGAAGGCAGTATGGTTTTATCACCCTCCAAACGCCCATCGTGAACAAGGTCATCTTGTAAACAGCACACTGTGGTCCACACCTAACGATTCTGCCTCCACCTGACCTGGGCAGCCATGCCAGCAAGAGGCCATTAAGGACTCTTATCTTTTTATTTTTCAGCAGAGGCCACTGGGACTTAGTGGCATGTGGGGCACTACCCATAGGCAGGTGGTAGAGGCAGGGGTCAGGGTGGAAGCCAGAGGCTACACCGATGGGACCGTGGAGCACATGGAGCGTGAACCTGTATTGATGCCAGCATGGAAGAGATGCAAACCAGGGAACTGATCGGCCACCACCCAGGACGGTGTCATTTATTTATTCTGCCCATATGTATCAGGTGTTTCTGGAGACCCAGGCGTTGTATTGACATGCCATCAACTTGACAAGACAGCCTAGCTGCTCCCTGGCCTGGTGAAGTTTAGCCCACAAGCAAATAAATCAAACTGTTGTGGATTGTAGCAAGAGGAGTCTGGCTCATGGCACAGGAAGTGCCTTCCATTTAGGGGAGGAAGGTAACTGGCCATGACCAAGAGGCCATCATGGGTGTGGCAGAGGCAAGATGCTCAAGGCCAGGCTTGGAACCACAGCCCCATTCCTCCTGGGGGGAGTGGTCTGAGAATGTTGTGCCCTGATATGAGCATAAATGTGGTGAGAAAGCTGGACATGGCAGCCCATGCCGGTAATCCCAGCTCCTTGGGAGGCTCATACAGGAGGATGGCAAGTTGGAGACCAGCCTTAGCAATTTTAATTAGTGAGACCTGTCTCAAAATTAAAACATAGGAAATGGCTGGGGTTGTAATTCAGTGGTAGAACATCTCTGGGATCAATCCCCAGTACGCACCCCCCACAAGAAAGGGGAGAAAATCAAACCCAACCACAATATAGATAATGCAAACATATTTCTGGTGTAAGTAAATCTATGCAAAACTTTGGGACATATGTGTAATAAAAAAAATGCATTCATTTGTCTAAAACGTAAACTCAGCTCTGTTGGTCACCTGGCAACCCAACCTGGGCAGCTTTAAAAGATAACCATGGCCAAGCCCACCCAGGGAGAGTCAGCTTCCGTTGGCCCTGGCCCTGTTTCCAAAGTCCCAGGGGGTCTCAGTGGGCAGCCAGGAGTGGGAGTCCCCCGATTTGAAGGAATGGAAGATGCCAGGTGGGTGGAAAGAGATAATTCCATCTTACAATTTTCACCTGCTGACTTCATGGCTCTGGAAGGGCCAGGCATCTCCTGTGTTCCCTTCTTAAGAGGGCTTGGTGTTAAACCTACACGGAATGTTCACTAGGTGTTTGCTGTTGGTTAATAAGAACTTCTGCTGGGTGCCAGCTGCGTGGAAACGCCACCAATGCCCAAGTCCAATATCAGTGTCATTATTACAGCGAATATTTATTGAGCCCTTCCTCTGCGCCAGGTACAATGTTAAGCACTTATAAAATATATTGCTAGTTTGTTAATCAACCCCACAGCAATCTCGTAAGATAGACACAATTATAATTCCCCTTTCATAAATGAAGAAAGTATCTTACCCAAAGTCACATAGGTCTGATCAACCCTCCTCCATGGGACAGCCATACAAGGCTGGGGGCGCTGTGGAAGCCTTAGGGTAGGGAGGCTGGTGGGGGGAGCTGCCGGTCCTCTGTCAGCCTCCCCTGGTCAACTCTTCAGAGCTCTAGGCTGTCCTGGGCTGGACAGACAGAAGCAGATGCCACCTGCTCACATGGCTCCAGCTTTGCAGATCAGGAGACCTGCTGCCAGAACATCTTCCCAGAAATTCTGGAAGAGAACTCTGTAAAGGGAAGAGGCAGAATTCTTGCAGTGGAACAGTGAGGCATGCACGGCAATCCCATGAACAGGAGCAGGGGCTTTCGATCCCTGTCGGAGGGAAGGAGCGTGTGTCAGGACCCCATGGCCTGAGCCACCTTTTCTGTCTCCTAGACCTTCCAGCCCACCAACTTCTGTCTCTCTTTCACCCCTGGCTCCTCCCTGCCAGTTACCTTCCTTGATATGGCCACACCACAGCTGCCAAGTTTACCTGTACATCATTTACATCATCAGCAATGAAGAATTTAATGTGGTGATAGAATAAGGACAAGGGCCTAGCAGCTGTATTAGTTGCCTATTGCTGCCACCATCTGAGCCCTCTGCCTCTCCTTTGGATCTCCTTTCTTATATGAAGGACAGCACATGGTTTGACCTGAGTGGTTTTACAGTTCTATCTCTTGCCTCTAGAAGTCTGAGACTCAGAAAGGCTTCTTTCCTTTTCATCCTCTCTCTTCCTTTTTGGTTCAAAGTGGTCGCGTTAGTTTGTTTCTGCTGATCTCATGATCTCAAAAACCGTGTGGGTTTCCTACATATATCATGGGATCCCACTCCATTGGACAAGAGGCTCCTCCACAGATCATCCCTGGGGCTGGTCCTAATTCCTGCTGAGATGGGCAAAGGGGTCAGCAAGTCCCACCCACATTCCTTCAAACAGCCCTCTGGGTGACTGGCACTGTGACTTCTGGGCCATTCTTGGGCACTTGGAAACTACTTTCCAGCCAAACCCCTGGCATTCTCTCCAGAACACAGGTCCTCCTAGTGAACTGGCCACAGCCCCAGCACCTTCTGCAATCTGGACAGGCTGAGACTTCCTAAAGCCTTCAAGTCTTGGTTTCCTTTGGCTTAAGTTCTCTGAATCAGTCAATCAATCTACCAATCCTTTGATCTCTCTCTCCTCTCACCTTTTACTATAAGTAGCAAGAAGCACCCAGGTCACAGCTCAGACACTAGCTGAAATAGGAAAGTGCGTCACTGGTAAGTTCTGCTGCATAACTGCAGAATACAATTCCCCTGGGCTTTGGCCACTGGGGGACAAGAACCCCCTTTCCTGACTTTCCAAACCCATGCTCCCCATTTCCCCTGGGCCTCTTTGGCCACACCTCTAGTGTTCCCATGGCTACTGTGGCCTTTGCATGCTGGCTTAGGCGTCTCTGTGGTGACCTGCCCTTCCTCGGGTGTGCCTCCCGTTTCCTTGGGAACTGTCATGGGCAGGGCCTTCCACACCCCATTCCTACCAACGGTCAATTCCGGGCAATCATGTGCCCCAGAATTCTTCCAAACCCTGCCCAAACCAGACTCCATGGTCCTTCCATGTTTTGAGCTCTTTGCTACAGCGGCATCCCGCTCCTGGTCCCAAATTGTATGTTTTCACTGTCACTGTGAAAAATTCTCACATGGTGGTTGAAAACTATACCTCTTTCTCTGATGGCCCTGGAGGTGAGAAAACTACAGTAAGTCTCACAGGGTTGAATCAGGATTCTCACAGGGCTGGCTGCACCTGGGGGCTCCCAGGGAAAATCCATGTCCTGCCCCTCTAGCCACTGGAGGCGGCCTTGGACTCCACGGGCTCAAGGCTGCAGCCTCCAGTCTCCTCCATGATTGTCTGACCTCCTCCCCTAACTTGGACTCCTGCTTCCCTTTCAGAAGGAGCCTCCTGGTGAAATTGGCATCACTCTGCTGGGCATAGTGGTGGCACACCTGTAATCCCAGCTGCTCAGGAGGCCGAGGCAGGAGGATCTCAAGTTTGAGGAGAGTCTAAGCAACTTAGGGAGAAAAAAATTAAATTTGGGGACAGTGAGATGTTCCAGATGACCTCCCCATGTCAGGCTCTTCTGGCATTCCAGGATCCCACTCCACTAAAGTCACATTCAAGTTCCCGCATGGACCGCTTTTAGGAACCACAGTTCAGCTCATCACGGGAGGAAATGCACCAGATTACAAGCTGGTTACCAGGGCTGGTTAGGGGGTGGGCAAGGGTGAGGGACAAAAGAGGGACAAAGGCCAGTGAGGACAGGGAGGGCAGCTGGAGGAAAGAAGGAAACCCTGTTATCCATGGCAAGGAAAATGCTGATGGGGTTAGAAAGAGCTCATGCGTGATGAGCCCAGTCACTTCAAATGAGATTGAAGTACAATGATGCGTGTTCGCGAGCACGAGTGAGTTTACAGAGAGGAATGTGAATGAACAGTCCCTGACGTGTGGCTGACACTGGGATGTGGGATCCAGTCCTTCTATTTTTTTGTATTGGCTTGATTTCCTTTTTCTTATAATCAGCATGTAATTATTTACATAATTTAAAAATAATACAAGTATTTTAGGTGACAACGCTTTTAAAAATTGTTTGAATGAAAGAAGATTAGATTCTCCATCCCAAACCTGTGCAAGAGAGGGTCTGATTGGACCGCCTCGGGTCAGTGATTAACCTGATCCAAGCAGCCTGGGGGGCAGAGTCCCCTGGCCCCAACATGACCACCAGGTGCCTTCTGCATCAGAGGATGAGAGAATGGGAAGTTTCCAGAGAGAGAATATCAGTTACTCAGAATTGGGGGTTTCGTTAGAGAAGACCTGTGTGTGGACAATGATCATAGCATGACTGATATTCCCATGACAAGAGAAGACCACTGAGATGGCCAAGATGGTACCCATAAGGGGTGCAGCTGAGACGGAGGTGGGGAAAGGTTGGGAGACAGAAGACAAGAAGGGATACAAGAAAAATGTGAGCTGTTGAGAGGGAAGAGGGAAACTGAGGTTAGAGCTGGAGAGAAGAGAAGGGCTGTCCAGGCCGAGCCCTGAGCAAGTCCCCAGAGAGATGCTTCCAGGACTCTCGTCCTAGCCCTCACTGGGCACCAGCCTCCCTCCTGCAGAGGCTCAGAGGGACAGTGTCCAGCCCTGCTCTCTTACCAGTGGGTGACCTGGACCAAGTCATTTAGCCCCTGGGTCTCAGCTTCGAAGTGGGGGCAACAGTGTTTGCTTCCCAGGGGGGTCCTTGGAGGACTCTGGTGATGACATAAAGCACTTAGGAAAGAGGAAATACCCCACAGGTCACTGTTGCCATTAACAACCATGACATACTCCGAGTCTGGAAAACAGAGAGTGGGCATTGGGGCCTCAGTGCAAATAAGGCTCCTGGAGAGTGGCTGGGATTCGGAGGTGATGGCTGCACCCCAGGGACGTGTGAGGACTGAATGGATGCAGACAGATGTAAAGCTCCTAGGACGTGTCCTGACAGCTGTCCTGTATGTCACAGAGAAGGGGGGGCGGGGGGAGGAGAAACAGGACAGAAAGACCCTCCTGAGTGACAGCAGGAGGGAGGGATGGGAAGGAGGGAGAGGAAGGAAGAAGGAAGGGCAGGGGCAGAGGGTCTCACAGAGGCAGGACAGGAGCAAGAAGAGGGGGCAGGTTGCCAGGGAGGTGGAAACAGAGACCAGGACAGAGGGTGAGAGCCAGCACCGGCTCTCCCTCCTCCCCCATCACCTCTGACCCCTCTGTTCCCACTGAACCTTTAATGCACCCCTACCCTAAAGCCCCCACCCTCCACCACCATGCCAGGTGCCCATGCTGCCCAATGTGTCCCCTACCTGCCACCTGGTCCCTCCGTGGTGTGGCTGCTGCCTCTCCAGCCATCTGTCTCTGAGCCATCTAGATCCTATCAACCCCAAGTACTGTCAACTGTGCCAACCCATCTGCTGCCCCTGCCAGCCTCTACTGGGTCCCCTATTGGCTCATCAGAACTATGAATGTCCTGCTGTTACCCACTCTCTGTCCCCTGCCCCTCCTGCCTGTGTCCAGGGCAGCAGAATCCACAAAAAGAGACCTGATCCCTAAGCAGGAGCCAACCCCTACCAGGGAAGAGCCAGGTCAGGCTCTGCCGCAGGGTCCCTGGGGCGCCATTCCCGGGCCATTGTGGAGGAGATGCACTAGCGGGCCATCAGCATGGTGCCCTCTGCTGCGCCTGGCTCGAAACTCCTCGGAGTGGATCCATCCACACTGGGTGATTTATATGTCCATCAAGGTGCCACTGGAGTGGATCCTGGGCCACCTCCTCCTCGCTGTCCTGGCAGGAGGGAGTGTGTCATTCCAGCCAAACAGCGTTCCTAGACTCTGCCCTGCAGTGCCCAGGGCCTGAGACCTCAGGTCAGCTGCAGCGGTCACGGGAGGGAGGGGTCTCCCAGGTCCTCCTCTGGTCACTGGGCCTTGCCACATGCAGGAGGGCGTGCAAGTCAGCTCAGGGACAGGCACACCTACATCTGCTGGGCACTCTGCTGAATTGCCTGCATTTGCTCTCTTATCTCATCATTTGCTTCTTGGATCATTTTAATTATGTACATTCTGAACTCCCTCTGACATTTCTTCTCCCATGCTGTCATTCGATTCTATTGATATAGCATCTAGGTTTGTTTGGGACACTTTCTTTCCTTCTTTTCTCATGTTGTTTATGTATCTTCCTCTCTAGCAGTGTGAATCTGAGGTATTGCAGTTTCCCCCTATAGACTTATAGTGTCCCTGCAGGTTTCCAATACCTCACCTTAAAGTGAGGTCAATATTAGCAGACTAAACAAGACTATTATTTCTTCATTGGATTATTTGCACACATTTTTCTTTTCTTTTTTCTTTTTTTTAAACTTCTTTTTCTTGAAGAGCTTGGGACTGATCCCAGGTGAACTCAGGATCTATTCACATTAGGCAAATGCTGACCACTGTGCTACAACCTGGCCCCAGTTGTGCACTTTTGAAAATGTTAAGCCATTGTCCTTTTCTGATCTCTTTCTAGGTACTCTGTTTTGTTCCTTTGCCAGTGTGTCCATCTGTTCATTAATGTCAGGATCACTTTGTACATGGTAGTCCTTGATACAGGAATGGTGAACTTGCCTGTGAAACCATCTTGGACTTAAGCTCTTGGGAGAAGAAGTGGTCAATTATGAATTTGATGTTTGATTTTTTTTACTTATTGACAGATAATAACTGTTCATATTTATGGGGTATAATTTGATATTTCAACATATTTATACATTATGTAAGGATCAAGTCAGGTTAATTGCCATAGCAATCATCTTACACATTTATCATTTCTTTCTTATGGGAATCTTCAAAATTCTCTTCTAGTTATTTTAAATACAAAATGCATTATTTGTTAGCTGTGTTTGCCTCACTGTGCATTAGAGTACCAGAATTATTCTTTTTAACTAATTGCAACATTGTGGTCATTGACTGATACCTGTCTATTCCCTGCCCTTCCAGGCTCCCCAGTCTCTGGCTACCACTATTCTGCTCTTAGTTCACATGAGCTCAACATGCTTAGAGTTCACACAGTGAGATCATGTGGTATTCATCTTTGGCATCCTGATTTACCTCAATTAGCATAATGCTTCCCCATCATGTATGCTGCTGCAATGATAGGATGACATCTCTTTGTTAAAAAACAGTATTTCCTTGTGCCTGTATACCATGTGTCTGTCACCATGGATTCACTGATGAGGGCCTCAGTGGATGACATTGCCTTCCTGTGAATAGTCCTGGAGTGGGTGTGGGCATGCAGAAGTCTCTCTGATGTGTTGACTTGATTTTCTTAGGATGTATTGCTGGGTCGCATGGGTGCCCTACTTCTTTATTCTCTCCCATAAAGGCTGCACTAATCTGCCTTCTCACCAGGTGTGTGCAAGAGTTCCTCTTCTCCCTCACTAGCATTTGCTATTTTGAGGTGAGATGATCCTCATGGTAGTTTTGACCTTTACGGTTAATTACATTGACTGTTTTCTCATATATCTGTTTACAATTTTTTTTTGAGAAATGTCTATTCAGGTTCTTTCCCCATTCTTTAATCAAATTATTTTTTGTTGCTATTGAGTAGTTTTAGTTCCTTAGTCCTTCCAGAGAATAACCCCCTGTAAGATTTCTGGTTTGCAAACATTTTCTTGTCTATTTCTCTAGTCTATCTCTTCCTTCTGTTGTTTTTTTCTTTGTTGTGCAGGAGATTGTCAAATCAATGTTATCCTATTTTTAATTTTTTTTGCTTTTGTTAATCTTACTTTAAAGATTTTTGTCTCAGAATCCTTGCTGCAACAATATCATGATGCCATATAGCATTTTTCTTATGACATACACATTTTACAGTTTCAGGTCTTACATTTAGGTCTTTTGTCCATATTGAGGAGATTTCATTACACAGTGACAGGAATTTAGTCTCATTCTTTTGCATGTGGATACACAGTGTTCTCAGTAGCATTTATTGAAGAGACTATCCTTTCTTCATTTTATATTCTTGGCACCTTTGTGGAAAGTCAGTTGGCTGATGTATTTCTGGGTCCTCTATTCTTTTGTATTTGTTTCTATTTATGTGACAATAGTATGCTACTTTGGTAACTGTAGTTTTGCAGTCATTTTTGAGGTCAAGGAGTGTGAAGACTGCAGTTTAGTTATTTTTGCTCAAGATTGGTTTTGTTATATGGGACTTTATAATTTTATACAAATGCTAAGTTTATAAAATATTTCTATGAAGAATGACATTAGATAATTTATAGACATTACATTGAATATGTAGATCTCTCTAACCAGATGGACACTTTCATAACATTAGTTGTTCTATACATTATCTAACAATATCCTTTCATTTATTTTATCCTCTTTAATTTCTTTCACCTATGTTCTATAAGATTTCTTTTTAGAGATTTTAAATCTTGGTTGAACTTATTCCCAGTTTTTTCTTTTTTCTAGTTGTTGTTAAGTTTTCTTTCTTGACTTCTTTTCCAGGTAGTTCAATATTAGTATATAGAAACACTACTGATTTTCTTCTCTTTACTTTTTTCTTTCTTTCTCTTTTCTTTTTTTTCTTTGTGTGTGTGTGTGTGTGTGTGTGTGTGTGTGTGTGTGTGTGATGTATCTCTGCTATGAACCGGTTGTGTCTTTGTTGGTATTATTTCTGGAAGACCATTGATGAAAACAGGGCATTAAAGATTAAAGTTCCCTAGGTCATGGCATTTCTCTCTCCTCTTAGTTTGATTAATGTTTTCTTTATGCTGTTGGGTAATCCAGTGGTGAGTGCATGCATATTTACCATGGTTACATCCTTTGTATTGACCCCTTCATCATTATATAATGTCCTTGTTCTACTTTCACATGTGTTAATATTCCTACTAATGATACCAGTGGCTTGAATCCAGCGATCACTATGTTAGAGTATAGTGTGTGTGGCATTGCTCATATTTTTCTGTGGGTTGGAACTCTGAAGTCTGTGTTTATTTTGTTAGCTTAGTTTTCTTCCACTCTGAAAGCCTTCTTTAAGAATTTCCTGTAAGAATATTCTGGTTGCAAATAATTGTCTCTGGTCCTGTTGTTTGAGGTGCCTTCATGTTTCCTCCAGTCTTCTCAAAGAGTCTTGTAGGTACAGCAGTCTTTATTGGCAGTTTCACATCTTTTTTTCTTTTCTTTTTCTGTAATACCCCTCCTGGCCAATGGGTTTCCACTGCATGGTCTGATGCCAGCTGTGTTGGAATTGCACTGTGTGGCTTACCTCTTCTTCTTGCTGCTTCCAGGACTGCATTTGACTAGTGTGATTAAAATGCATCTGGTTCAACTCTGATCAGTGACCTTGGGCCTCTGTATACATAAACACTATGTCTTTCTTCAGGCAGGGAGAGTTTTCAGTTATTATTCCTTTTATTAATCTTACTGTTGTTATTTCTACAGGCACTTTTGGGAGCACCAGTGACTCACATCTTTACTCTTTTGATACCTCATAATCTCATTAGTTTTCTTAATTTCTTCTTCATTTTTTCTGCTAATTTTTTATTTTTTTAATAATGTTTTTGTTTTCACTAATGCTCCTTGAGGAATTGTGCTGCTTATTTCTGCTATTAAATATTCATTTCACTTATTGTATCTTTTAGATCCAGAATTTCTGCTTGCTTTTAATATTAATTAATTAATTAGAGGTTCTGGGGATCAAATTCAAGGCCTCATGCATGTCAAACTCTCTACCACTGAAGTACAACATGCTTCCTGCTTTTTTATTATTTCAATTTCTCTGTTAATTTTTTCTGAAAAAAATTTTCTGAAACATTGCTGTTTTTTCAAAGTCTTTTGATTTTTCTTACAACTATTTCTAATATTTTTTTGTCAAATTCTTCTTCTGAAGTTGATTAGTCACTTTTCTATTACTCTGACAAAATCCCGCAAACCACAAGTGAAGAGATAATAGTTTTGTTTTGGTTTGTAATTTCAGAGGTTTTGAATCATATGTGCTGGGCCTATCACTGTGGGCTGTGATAAGGCAGAATGTCATGGTGGGCAGCATGTGGCAGAGCAGAACTGCTCACCTGTGACAGTCAAGAGCAGAGAGGGAGAGGGACAGAGAGGATTGGGGAAAGGACACCCCACCAAAGACATGTCCCAGACACCCACGTCTTTCAACTCTGCCCACTTCCTGGAGTTTGCACCACCTCCAATAGTGCCACCAAGCTGGGGACCAAGCCTTCAGCATCTGAGTCTTCTGGGGATATTCCAGATACAAACTACAACAGAGTGTTTAGAATCTTGCTTACACCACATATCTTTCATTAACTGCTCTTATATCTTTTAAATTTTCTTGTGTGTTTGTGTGCGTGCATGTGTGTGCGTGTGTGTGTGTGTGTGTGTGCACGCACATGCTTGTGAATTGGCTATTTCCATTTTTCCATCCTGAATTTGCTTTTTGACAGGTTTTCTCAACAAGCTGATCATTGTATTCAACTCAGCAGTAGACTTCCACTGAGCCCAGGTTAGAAGTGATGACTCTGATGTGATGCATTGTTTCCTATGTACTGGGAAAACTACAGAGGGCAACAGGCTGTGTGAGGGATCCAGTCAGTAGCAAGTTCAGAGAGTCTGTGGACTGACCATGTGCATGTTAGTGTCATAGTCCGGAACACCTGCCCTGGTACTGTGTCCCTTATTGCAGAGATGGGGAGCTGCTGTCAAGTTCCATGTGAGGGTTCTTGGGACCCTCCTTCCTGTCTTTGTCCCTAGCTGGTCCCAGGTCATTCAACCCCACAAGTGCTCATGGTGCTTTCCACGGACCAATGTAGGACAATTCTCCTGCCAAGTACTTGATTATGGGAAATCTGAATGACTATTTCCAGCCTCCTTCACCCCATGGAGAAACCATGAGTATAGGAAGAATGTTGTGGTTTGGATGTGACGTGTTCCCTAAAACTGCATATGTGAGACAATACAAGAAGGTTCAGAGGTGGAATGATTAGAATCTTACAGTTGTTATATAAACAGTGGATTAATTTTCTGACTTGGATTAACTGGGTGGTAACTATAGACAGGTGGGGTGTGACTGAAGAAGGTGGGTCACTGGGGGTGTGCCTTAGGTGTTTATATTTTGTCCCTGGTAAGTAGAGGTCTCTCTGCCTCCTGTGTGCCATGACCTGAGTTGCTATTCTTTGCATTCTTCCATCTCCACTTGGGTCCAGAGCAGTGGAGTGAGTCATCCATGGACTTAGAGCTCTTAGAGTCTCAAATAAACTTCTTTCTCTAAGTTGTTCTGGACAGGTATTTTGGTCACCATGAGGCAAAAACTGACTCACAGCAGGAATTTTCACATGTGGTACCATCCTGGGGAGGGTTGTTGTGATCACAGAGAAACATCACATTTACTGTACAAATAAGGTGTGTTCATTTTTGTGGTCTAAGGACCACAGAATTTCACTGTGATGTTCTGGCTTCCTTAGTTCTGGTGAAAAACATTTCTGTGCATCAGTGACTGTTTAAATTGACGCTTCTTTGAAAGGATGATCTCTGGTGGTTCTACTACAGCATCATGGTCCTAGAATTAGAACTGACAACGTTTAGTGAAAATGTGGATTCCTAGGCAGTTCATTGTTTTACTCATCATGAGGCATTAGTCCTGGAAGCCAGGTATTCTAGGTACACTACCAAAAATTATGTTGCAGTTCAAGCCTTAGACATATAGCCCATGTTCTCATTAGTGTCTTGTTATAAAGAAAACAGATTCTTATTGAATTTATGCAAGTAATTATATTATTAGGAAAAGAAAATTCACTAAAGTTCCTGAATTATGTAGATTTCAGGTAGCGAAAGAGGCAAATGTTTCAATTTTGTTTACAAAAGTGCAACTTACTAAATTACAGTAAATTATAGATATACTAAATGAAAACAGAAAAACTTTCCCTTAGACCTGGAAAATAAAACACTCAAATGAGGAACTAGAACCATTTCAAATTACGAGTCATAAAATCACTATGTCATTAGCTCAATTAGTAATGTCTTCATTTTTGTTTGATGTTGGGGTGGGAGTTTCACAAAGTCACTGATTTCTTCATTAGTTTCATGAGGTTTTTATGTACACCAATTATGTGATATTGAGTTGTCAAAGACTGCAATTTTAGATTACTTGTCAGAGATTTTCATGAATCTCCTTAAAGAAAAAGCAATTTTAAAAAGGTGATCTTAAATACTATTTTAAAAGAAAAAAAATGAAACAATTAACTTTTTGAAAAAACTGAAATTAGTCTTACACATGTCCTGTGCCTGGATCCTCACAGAGAATCGCAGATGAAGGATAATTCATCCATTATTTCTTTAAATACACCTCCGGGCCTGGGCCTGTTCCCCTTCCTCTTTTTAAATTCTTCCTTTGTTTGACCTGTGGATGTTCTACATTATCACAGGATTTCTTCATTTTGTAAAAATTATATTTTTCTTTTTGTTCCTCTGATGGGATAATTGGCATGTTCTCTTTGGAATACTCTGCCTGATTGTACACTTAGTCAATTATAAAGGCTGTATTGTCTATAACTTTTTTTTATTCAAATGCATGCTGTGGTCTTGGTCCTACATTGCTCACTAGTTGGTGTGGGGAAAAGGGAAGTTTCAAATATGTCTTGGAACTTCATAAGAGAAACTGAGCACCTAAAATCCAGGTGGTGATGGAGACTAGTACAAACCTAGAAAAGCTAATGTAGGAGTCAATTTTTGAATAAAATTCATGATAAAGGAATCTGCACCATAGTATGATGAGTGCAATTGATATTCTTGAGGGCTTGTTTGGAGGTTCTAGAAGGGAGCTCAACTACTCCTATACTCTGGAATAAAGAAAGGTCCTCCTCTCTCAGGGAAGGCCATCCTCCTCGACCAAGGGTGCAGCTTCAAAGTAAACACATGTGGGGGAAAGTGGACAGCTGTCTAGTCAGCCAGATCAGACAAATTAACCAAACTTGGTGATCAGTGGGGTGACAGCTGTTGCAGTCAGATTACTCTCACCTCCAAAAATTGATACTTTTTAAAAGTAAAATATCCCACCAAAATTACATATCTGCTGTATGTTAATGTTGTCTAGGTTCTTCTCATGCTCAAAATCTATCTCTAATCTAAATTTATTATTTAAGGTTTTGGTGGTTCTATCAAATGATCTGTATTTTTATTATGCTATTATGCATACAAGTTTTGAATATTAATTAATCTCAAACATCACTTGGCAAAGTGAAGAAAGTAAAAATAATAATATAATGATAACAGTAGAATGAAATATTTTAATGATTATAAAATATTAAGTCAGCAGTCAAATGATAGTGATAATGCATCATAAGTGATGCAAGAAAATATCCGAAGCCACCCTCTTCTACTGAGGAAAGACTAGTGAGCTGCTTACAGGACATATTTTGAGGGTAAAACTGAAATGATTTTCTAATATGATGAAGGAAGGCAAGAAGTTTTGAGTTTGCTGCTGTGGAGGTGAGAAACACTGGAAGGGGAGCAGTTTGTGTTCTTAAATCTGGAACTCAGTTTATAGTTTTCATAGATTCTGTACACAATAGAAACCAAAGTGTCATGTTATTCAAATGCAATGCATAAAACGTGATGTGTTTTGGTACAAAAAAAGATAGACACACAATTCATTTTAGGAAAATCTGAGTTAAATTTGAGTAAGTCCTGGTTATAAAATGTTACATAAATGTGATATTATTGCAATGACATTTATATTGTATTACATATACAATATATACTATTTATAATATGTATTATTTTATTTGTTCTCACAAGACACCTGTTGAGGTATGTGGAAATCAAGTGTTACTATTTCTGCAAACTACTGTCAAATGCTTCAATATAGAGGAAAGTTAAATAAAATATAAAGATTAAATTTAAGGATTACAAGGAGAATACATTGGTTTTACAAACAATTCTCTATATTAATTCTCTATATATCTTATTCTCTATATTAATTCTCTATATTAATTAATGTATATTTATCAAACTTTTCTGTATGTATTACTCATATTCTCATATATTAATATTTTAATGGAAGATATTGAAGCACTGGGCATAAAATACAAAAGTAAAATTTTTGAAGAATCATGAAATAATGAATTATAGTTTATTAATTTATTACCATCCTGACATAATATCTCCAATTGAAATTATTAAATGAGGCATTTGGTATAACATTGAAGACAAGGAAAGAATCAGGGACACAGATATGACTGGACAGTCATCAAGTGCAGATGGCAGCTCAGTCTTGGAACTGAAGAAAACCAAGGGAGTGTCAGAGGGCAAGGGATTGAGGGCTGATCTGTGTAACTCAAGGTTAAAGGCCAATTATATGAAAAGGATTCTTTAAGAATATTGCTAAAGAAGAAGGAATGATGGAAAAGGAAGAGGAAGAAAGGAAGAAAAGTGACCCATGAACACATAGCAAAGTGTTTAAGGAAAAAGTAAGTCATCAATGCATAAAATCTCAGCCAAGGCCAAGATTTTTACCTGATAATATTTAACAACATTTAGGAAATCAGTGTCCTTATCAAGTGTTATTTTGGAAAAATGCCTCAATGGTGCACTAGATATACCAGTATTTTTAAAATTTGCATTATGTATAGACACACTGTTTTGTTTAGCTTTTGCATTTTTGTGAGAAAAAGACCTGACAAGAACAACTTTAAAAGAGGACTAGTTTATTTTGGCTCATGGCTTTAGAGGTTTAGTCCTTGATCAACTCCATAGCTCTGGGCCTCAATGAGGCAGAACATCATGGTGGAAGGGTGTGGTGGAGGAAAGCAGCTCTGGCCATGGCAACCCAGAGCAGAGACAGACAGAGAGCTCTGCTCAACAGAGACCACCAAAGACACACCTCCAATGACCCACCTCCTCCAGCCACTCCTTACTTGCTTACAGTTACCACCCAGTTAACCCACATCTATCAGTGGATTACCAATCCACTGATTAGGTCAAAGCTTTCAAAACCCAATTATCATTTGATTTTATTTCTTGTGCTATGGGAGTCCTGTTGAGGAAGTCTGGTCCTAAGCCAACATGTTGAAGATCTGGACCTACTTTTTCTTCTATAATCTGCAGGGTCTCTGGTCTGATTCCAAGGTCCTTAATCCATTTTGAGTTTAGTTTCGTGCAAGGTGAGAGATATGAGTTTAGTTTCACTCTGTTCCATATGGATTTCCAATTCTCCCAGCACCATTTGTTGAAGAGGCTATCTTTTCTCCATTGCATATTTTTGGCTCCTTTGTCTAGTATGAGAAAACTGTATTTATTTGGGTTTGTGTCCGTGTCCTCTATTCTGTACCATTGATCTACCTGTCTATTTTGGTGCCAATACCATGCCGTTTTTGTTACTATTGCTTTGTAGTAGAGTTGAAGATCTGGTATTGGGATAACCCCTGTTTCACTCTTCCTGCTAAGGATTGCTTTAGCTATTCTGGGTTTCTTATTCTTCCAGATGAATTTCATAATTGCTTGCTTTATTTCTGTAAGGTACATCATTGGGATTTTAATTGGAATTGCATTGAATCTGTATAGCACTTTAGGTAGTATGGCCATTTTGACAATATTAATTCTTCTTATCCAAGAACATGGAAGATCTTTCCATCTTCTAAGGTTTTCTTTAATTTCTTTCTTTAGTGTACTGTAGTTCTCATTGTAGAGGTCTTTCACTTCTTTTGTGAGATTGATTCCCAAGTATTTAATTTTTTTGAGGCTATTGTGAATGGGGTAGTTTTCCTGATAGTTCTTTCCAAAGATTCATCACTTATGTATAAAAATGCATTAGATTTATGTGCATTGATCTTATATCCCACTACTTTACTGAATTCACTTATGAGTTCTAAAAGTTTTCTGGTGGAATTTCCTGGTTCCTCTAAGTATATAATCACATCATCAGCAAATAGGGGTAGTTTGAGTTCTTCTTTTCCTATTCGTATCTCTTTAATTTCTTTGGTCTGTCTAATTGCTCTGGCTAGAGTTTCAAGGACGATATTGAATAGAAGTGGTGAAAGAGGGCATCCCTGCCTTGTTCCAGTTTTTAGGGGGAATGATTTCAGTTTTTCACCATTTAGGATGATATTAGCCATGAGTTTAGCATAAATGGCCTTTACAATGTTAAGGAATGTTCCCACTATCCCTATTTTTTCTAGTGTTTTGAGCATGAAGGGGTGCTCTATTTCATCAAATGCTTTTTCTGCATCTATTGAATCAATAACTGGGATAGATATTTTTTTCAAACTAAAAAGCTTTCTCTCAGCAAAGGAAACTATCAGCAATGTGAATAAAGAGCCTACAGAGTGGGAGAAAATCTTTGCCAATCATAGTTCAGATAGAGCACTAATCTCCAGAATCTATAAAGAACTCAAAAAACTCTATACCAAGAATGCAAATAATCAAATCGACAAATGAGCTAAGGAAATGAATAGACACTTCACAGAAGAAGATCTACAAGCAATCAAGAAACATATGGAAAAATGTTCAACATCTCTAGTAATAAGAGAAATGCAAATCAAAACCACCCTAAGATTCCATCTCACCCCAATTAGAATGGCGATTATCAAGAATACAAGCAACAACAGGTGTTGGCGAGGATGTGGGGAGAAAGGTATACTCATACATTGCTGGTGGGGCTGCAAATTAGTGCAGGCACTCTGGAAAGCAGTGTGGAGATTCTTTAGAAAACTTGGAATGGAACCACCATTTGACCCAGCTATCCCACCCCTTGGCCTATACCCAAAGGACTTAAAATCAGCATACTACAGAGATACAGCCACATCAATGTTCATAGCTGCTCAATTCACCATAGCCAGACTGTGGAACCAACCTAGATGTCCTTCAATTGATGAATGGATAAAGAAACTGTGGTATATATATACAATGGAATATTACTCAGCCATAAAGAATGATAAAATTATGGCATTTGCAGGCAAATGGATGAAATTGGAGAATATCATGCTAAGTGAGATAAGCCAATCTCAAAAAACCAAAGGTCGAGTGATATCGCTAATAAGTAGATGAGGACACATAATGGTGGGAGGGAGGGGTTTGTGTTAGGGTTAGAGTTAGGGTTAGGGAGGGGGGCAAGAATGGAGGAAGGAAGGACTGTATAGAGGGAAAAGAGGGGTGGAAGGGAAAAAATAACAGAATGAATCAAACAACATTACCCTATGTAAATTTATGATTACACAAATGGTATGCCTTTACGCCATGTACAAACAGAGAAACAACATGTATCCCATTTGTTTACAATAAAAAAAACAATAAACTTATCAAGGTAAAAAAACACCAATTATCTCACCTCTGAAAATTCCTGCATTGTCTCACACATGAGCTTTTGTGGGACACCTTCTTCCCTCTCTCTTGCAGACTGAAGAAACACATTTCACCAAGTTCTTGGCAACTGCTGTGTGAGTGGTGCCAGTGTAGGTGAATGGTGCTGTCTTTGAGGAAGGTTTTTTTTAATTTTTAAAATTTTATTTGTTCTAATGAATAGTACATGAAAGTCAAATGTATTTATACATTTTGATAGACAATACATAAATGGAGTATAAGCTCTCATTTTTCTGATTATACATATTGCAGGATCACATAGGTCATGCAGTCATTTATGTACATGAGGTAATAATGTCTGTTTCACTCTACCATCATTCCTTCCCCCATAACCCTTCACCTCCCTTCACTCCCCTCTACCTAATATAAAGTAACTCTCTTCTTTCCTATCCTCCCCCCTTATTGTGAATTAGCATCCATGAGGAAGGTTTATTATAAAAGGAAAGTTTAAATGAGGGAACTTTTGTCCATTCACTTTCTCTCTTGAATTGCCTTGGATGTTGAAGTGACTGAAGAATTTGTAAATAACCACTGTGTGACCATGAAAGAGCTAAAGCTGACAGCAAATTGTGCTCCTACTATTAATGCTCTTGTACATTCTGCCTCTACCAGATTCTTCTTCTATAACAACAGGGATCTATAGAAAACACATCCATTGATACATCTGAAAGAGATTTTATGTAGATATTTATTAAGGAATTAAGGGCAGGAATGCTCCCAGAAAACATAGAAAGAAAAAAAGAAAGAAGATAAAAAAGAAAGAAAAGAAGGAAACAGACATGTTATTTTGAATACTATTTTGGAGCTTTATTTTTGATATCATACATTATTTTATTATGAGGAGATGACTGGTCTACAATAACATTTCTGTGAATATATCCCCATTTTCTAGGTAGCTGGCCAATTGTTACTAATATCTTAAATTTGCTTGAAGATAATGTTCATTCTGTGATTGATTATTTTCTTGCTCAATTTCCTCCTCAGACCAAGTCTACATGAAATATTTTGTCCTTATTAAATTTGTATGGCCTTACCATATGATTTTCTGCTCCATATGTTCTAAAATATATTTATCTGATGGTGAATTATTTTTACTCTCTTAACTTCTGTTACCAACTGTTTTAGATTCCACAAGGCATATCTCTCCTTTTCCATAGTATCTTCCAAGTCCATCCATTTTGTTGTAATTGACAAGATTTGGTTTTTTCTTTATAGTTGAATAATATTCCATTTTGTATATCACTACATATTCTTTTTAATTTTTATTGGCTGGTTTTAGTCATACATAATAATATGAGTTTATGCTTTGAGGATTTTTTGATTCTCCTTAAAGTTATCCATAAAGTCTTTGACCTTTGCACAAGTAAAAATAAATGGAGTACTATTGACATCACATGGCTAAAACTTGGTTTACATTTGCAAAACAAATATTTTCTTTAGAAATTCTCCTTTCTTTGGTCCTTTATAAACTTTGAATATGTATTTTCAATTAGCTTTTCTTCAGATCTGTTTCTATATTCTGCTTAATTAATTCTGCTTTGGTTTCTATTCATTGCATTTTTTAATTTTCTACATTATATTGTTCAGTCATAGAATTTGTGTTCTGATTCTTTTTATAATTTTATTATATTAAATGTAACTGATAAATTCCTGTATTATTTCTCTATTTTCTTGAAGTTCACTGAACTTGTTTAAAGACAGCTCTTTGAGTGATTTTTCTGAGAGTTCACAATTTTTGAATCAGTCCCTAATGTCTTATTTTGCCCATTTGATAGTCATAATTCCTCAAATATTATTGACACTTATAGGTTTATACATTAAATAATTAGGTATTGATTCTAGCCTTTAGACTGAATTTGTGCTTGTATTTGTTCAAGTGCCCTTCAGAAGATTTTAAGTAAGCTGCTGACTGTATTCCCCAAGCTCTGGCCACCATAGTTATTTTATCACTAGCAGATGTTTCTAATTCCAGTGCACCCTGAGTGTTGTGATTACTCCAATGTTGTTGGCAGAAACTGTGGCCTGAGTGGACCTGAGCAAAACCCAAAGATGGCATCCAGGCTGTGGGAAGTCAGCCAGGACCCCAATTCTCATTTCTCATCCTAGTTACACAGAAGTTTCCTGCATGGACTGAATAGTTTCCCAGTTGCTGTGGGTGTGGCCAGAAATACCTGAGCCTCCTCCAGATTTGCTGCTGGACAGAGCCCAGTGAGTCTGTCTCATTTAATCAGACAAACACGAGTATTTCACCAGGTCCCTACACAGGTGGGATGTTTTCCCAACTGCAGGAAGAATTAAGACTTCCCTTATCCCCAGATCCATTGTAGATTGAAGGCTGGTGAGCCCATCTACTGATTCAGAACAGGAAATATCCCTCAGAAAAATTCTGCATAAGTGGAGTTTCTACTGTTTGCAGCAAAAGGACATACATTTGAGGCTAAACACCCCCAGAATACACTGCAGAGTGGGTTCTCTTGATCCTTTGTAATTGACTGAGATACACATACGTCTCTGAAGTTGTCTACACAGGTGCATGCTGTAACTGCAGTGATAGGGGGTGGACCTCAGATAGACCAGGCTGAGGATTCACCATAGGATGGAGACTGGTGAGTCTGCTGTGGATGCTCAGACATGGGGAACTCACTATCTGCAAGAGGAAGATGAGACTAGTACAAAGCTTGATACCCAGCATGGGACTCAAGGATCAGCTAGTATCAAAGCTAATGGAACAGGATGGAACTACAATTTTTGTCCACTGGCATCACTGATGTCAGAGGGATGTGAGCACTTTTGTTCGGGCACTGATAGGCATAGATTCTCCTAGACCCTATCAAACCCAGAAGCACAATTGGGGGTCCTTGCACAATTCAAGTGGCTTGAATATGGTCCTGACTCACAAAACAGCCCTCCTATGTCTTGAGATCCACTAGGATTTCACTACCTCCTGCATGACAACTGAGGCTCCCTTAAATGAACTTTTGCCATATGGGTACAGATTTCTTGTGTGGGCATTGCAGTGGGTAATCTTTTTTGTCCATCTTACAGATATTAGTTGCCAATGTTTTCCCTTGTATCTAAACAGTAATGTTCTTATTTGTCATTTTGGAGTCCTCATAAGTAGTTTCTGCAAATTCAGAGATAGTAAACATCATGGTGAATAAAATAATGGACAGAAAAATATATACTAAAAAGGGAACAAACTCTGAAGGCATGATTTAATACTTTTATGTGACATTGGGAACAATATTTAATTTTCCTTTTCTTCATTTCTTCATCTAGAGAGCAAGGGGTGGTGTCAATAACACATTTGAGACTGTTGTAGGATATAACATTGCTTCTCATGGAGCTTAGCAAACAACACATTCTCAAAATTGATATATGTCAATGCAATTGATGCAATCATTAACTACTTATGATGCTGATATATAAACTTAACTTTCTCTTTATTCATTAATAAGTGGGGAATATATTTGAAATATCAATAAATTCAGGAACATAGACTTACCTTGAACAGTAGGACTAACGTTGGTGGTGTTTAATATTTGCACATTTTCAAGCTTCCCCTGACCTCACTGTTCCTCAGGCTGTAGATGACAGGGTTCAGCATTAAGGTGAAGATGGTATAGAAGACTGACAGCACCTTATCTTGGGTAGCTGATCTGTAGGATTTGGGTCTCATGTAGATAAAAATGGCAGCTCCATAAAAGAGCCCCACCACAGCCAAGTGTGAGGAGCAGGTGGCAAATGCCTTCTTGCAGGCTTCTGTGGAGGGCACATGGAGGACAGCAGCCAGGATGAGACTGTAGGATGTCAGGATTAGGAAGATTAGCACAAGGAGCATCAACACACAGCAGATGTACATGACATCATCAAAGACAGATGTGTCAGCACAAGCCAAGTACAGCAGTCTGGGGGCCTCACAGAAGAAATGGTCTATCTCACGCCCACTGCAGAATGGGAAGCTCAGGGCAACAATGGCCTGCATCAGCCCATCAGATGCTCCAAGCAACTAGGACCCCATGGTCATCCTCAGACACAGAGGCCAGTTCATGAGCATGGGATAGTGCAGTGGGTGGCATAGAGCCACATAGCGGTCATAGGACATGGCTGCTAAGAGGAAGCACTCTCCAAAACCCAGAGTTGGAATAAAGAAGATCTGCAAACCACAGCCAGCAGGGGAGAAGGACTTGCTTCTAGTCAGGTAGTCAGCAGGTAGTTTGGGCACAGTGGTGGAAACTCTCCATGAGGGAATAGTTGTTTCATGAGGGAATAGTTGTTTCAGGAAGAAGTACATGGGTGTATGGAGCCAGAGGTCCTGTTGAATCAGGAGAATCATGAGGGCATTGCCCATGAGTGAAGTGATGTCTGTTGTCATCACCACTGTGAAGAGAAAAAGATTCAATGTTTTGTGCTCAATGAGTCCTAGAAGGATGAAGTCGGAGGTGGTGTTTCTCTTCTCCATAGTTTCAACCATTGTATCCTGTGGGAGGAAAACAGGTAAGCACTTTTATCACCCGAAAGTCTCAGTGTGACTGCACAGCTTCTGATCTGATCTGGTATGAAATCCAGTGTTCTGATGTAAAGCCCTACTTCCCACTGTGCTTGCTTTTCTTGACTGGTCATTCCACTTCTTAGCTGAAATGTTAACCTCTTCACCAAGGTTATATATGTACTTCACATAAGATAATTATGCCAAAACAGTTCACAATATCAAAAGCTGTTAAGTATTATATATTGGTAAAGAGTTAATATTTCTATTTTTATATTACTTGTACCTGTAGTTTTTAGTTTTTGCTGTGTGTACAGAAACGAAAATGAGTCAGTTGAGGAAACACTTAGAAATCTGCCATTTAGATTTATTTGTGTCATATGTGATTTACATTCAACTATAGGAAAACTACACAATTTAAAATTAGTCTCCTCTTAAAAATAAACAAGAAGTAATATTTGTTTTACTGAGCATTCCAAGGGCCACAGACAGGAATACAAATTTTTAAAAAGGAATTCTTTTGTTGAACATTTTAATATCTCAAATAATTGATAGGTGCTTTCTTACTCTCATTAGGTGACTTTTACTTCTCTCATATTTAAGATTTGGATATACTCACTTATTCCCTCCTGCTCTGAAACCTTCAATGTTTGCACATCACCCCTTCTATGAGACGTAACATTCTTCCCAAGGTAGATTTGGGCTTGTGATCTGCCCTAAACAGTGTGGTGCTGCGTGAAATACTGCAGACCTAGAGAGGCAGTGGACTGAACAGCTGTGATGTTGATCAATGTCCCATCTGACAGTGAAGACTGTATTGAGGAGGACGAGTGATGGGATAAGTAAACAGCGTCCAAACAGTTTCATTTCTGTGGTGTCACTATTGGTCACAAAGAATCAAATAGATTTAAAAAGAAAAATATCTCATGATTTTGAATACCTAAATTCATTTTTAGTTACTACTTATTAAAACTGATAAAAGATTTCAGTAAAGTAGCAGGCTACAGGGTCACTATACAAAGATCATTACCTTTTCTGCACAACAATATTGACTTGATGGAAGGTAGAGACAGCAGTCCTGTTCAGAAGAGCTATGAAAAAAGAAACAACTGGAAATATATTTAACCAAGTGAGGGAAAGACATCTACACTGAAAATCATGAAACACATAAAAAGGAAATTGAAGAAGAAGCAAGCAAACAAACGCAAAGGAAAGAGCCCCCATGGTTTTAGACTGGAAGAAATAATATTGTTAAAATGTCCATACTACCCAAAGTGGCCTATAGATTCAATGCAGTCCCTGTTCAAATACCAAGGATAATCTGGTAGAAAAACTATCCTAAAATGTATATGAATACACAAAAGACAGCAATTAGCCATAGCAAATGTGAGCAAAAAATATAACTAAAGACATCCCAGTACTTGATTTTAAAATTGAATGAACAGATTCACTTTCTTTGGACATTCAAACTTAAAATGTCAAAAAAAAAATGAGCATGCCTTCATTTGGAAGGGTTTGCAGGTATAAAGTTGTTAAACATTGAGCATAAGAAATATGTTTTGTGTGTTTTCAATTTTTAATTCCCTACTGAAAACAAAAGTTGTAAACTCATAAAGACCAAAAGAGCACATAGCTCTAGAAGCCAACCCCCTCTTTATCAGAAGAAAAATGCACAAATATACTGTTTTTCCTCCACAGAATATTAGACCTCTCATTGGCAAGGACAACTCAGCTCTATTTCATTTGAAGCTTTAAAGTCATGAAGATATCTGAACCAATTCTGTAGACATTGTCTTGTCATCGATTACTGCACACACAGAAAGGGTGGCAGTGCTCTTTGCTCTCAGGGGGTCTGATTTTGTTAGTACTCTGATGCTGTGAAAGTTCTTGCACAAGGACCTCACACACAGGTGTTTTGTGTCAGGGATCCACAGAAGGGCAGTGCCACATCCACCTCAGAAGCATTCAGATGAGAGTAGACAGAACAAACAGGGGTAATGTATCTCAAGAGGGCTAGCTCAAACACTGGATGTCAAGGAAATGAGTCCTGTAGGCAAAAATTGGGCAAAATAGGCAGAGATTTTGTGGACCCAGGTCTCTGTAATCAGGTTGACTTGCAGGTCCTTGTCAGTGTGTATGGTCCCTTGCTTTGCATGCTAGCTAAGGAGCCTTTCTTGCAGAATTAGTGCTGTCTGCTGACTCCTGGGCTGCAAAGCCTCCCTACAACTTCAAAATAAGACACAGAGACCCTGTGGCTGCAGAATTTACAGCTAGAAGATCACCAAACTTTGGGTGTTGCTAACTAGGCAGCTTTCCATAATTAACAGGGTATTGCTGGTGGGATATGAGATGATTTTAGGAATAATATTTTCTCTCTGGGCAGAATGTATCCTAAAATGAACCTAAAATCATAGTTTAAAAAATTTTTCATCATCATTTTATACTTGAGAGGGCAAGTTACTTAAATTTTATTTATGTTTTGAATTATAAATCTTCCAGACATATCATTCAATGAATTAAATATTTAATGTATAGGAGAATTTAGAATTAATTTCCCAAGGCATTTTGTGTATTCATACAAGTATTTTGGTTTAATTTTAGTTTTTAGTCTAGATCATGTTACCATTTTCTCTACTGGTTCAGAAGTTTGAAAGTCAAAGGAGAAAATAATTTGATCATTAGAACAAATGCTATTGCAATATGAAGCTGAAATTCTAAGATTTGAAAAGAATGAATTTCTCATTCAAAATGGTTAGAATTTTTCAGAATAAATACTCTTAGAGGTAGAAGTAGAGAAATAGAGAAAAAAAGAGGTAGAAGAATTTGTATGTGAGAGAAAAAAAGAGGAAAAGAGAAACATAATATAGACATGTACACAGATCTGTGTCTAAATAAAATATCTTAATCTGAACTATGGCTCTTAAGGAGAAATTATAACAAGTAAATAAATCTTCGTTCTCCTATACTGTGAAAAAATTATGATGTATAATATCCTAATAAATTATGCTTTATGGCATGCTACAGCAGTCAGATAATAGAAAATAAATTTGAATGTATTAAATTTCTTTCATTTACATAAGTCACTGAAGATTGGTAATCTTCACTCTACTTTTTTTCAAAGCATTAAATTAAGGATTTTCTGACATTATGGATAAATGGCTGCTTTTACTTGCTAGTTGAAATCAGTATTCCCTAATTAAAAGGCAAAGGTAACTCTGAAAATTATGAGAATGTTAACAGATGCTAATGCATAATTCCTCTTTAGGTCAGTTTGCAGGTTAAATTTATTTTAAGCTGTATGTATATACATTAAAAGCGAGGGGAATTTTCACCTCCAGGAATAGGGGATAGATCCTTCCTAATCATCCAGGTTTGCAACCTTTACAGAAAGAAAGGGAGCTGGCTTTGGTGGCACATGCCTGTAATCACAGAGACTTGGGAGGCTGTAGCAGGAGGATCACAAGTTGGAGGTCAGCCTTAGCAACTTGGCAAGGTCCTGAGCAACTTTTCAAGACCGTGTCTCAAAATCAACATAAAAAATATGATAGACTGGTCATGAAGCTCAATGGTAAGCTTGGGTTCAATCTTCAGTACTCGCCTCCAAACAGGAGAGACTCTTCTATTGTTTCAAAATTAACAATATATCTTGCCCTTGTTTTTTTTATAATTATTCATCTTAGGCTCATTATAAATGACATGAGGAATTTTGTATCTGTTTACCTCAAGAACATGTTCTTTCTGATGCTGGAAGGTAAACTGATTCATCTCCCTATTCACACATGAAAACACATATCATTTTTCTAGATATTGGCCTTACATTCAACAATTTACATCCTGCCCTCTACAATAAATAAATAAATAAATAAATAAATAAATAAATAAATACATAAATAAATAAATACATAAATAAATAAAATTCTCCATTTAGAAGCAGCCACATGATTCTGAGAAAAAAAAATTTACTAACAGGAACTTAATCATTTTACCTAACTGATGGCTCTTACAAGAAGATTATTGGACTTGATGGGTCTGAGTGGAAATAAACTGCATCTTACATTTTCAAAACATTATGCAAACAGTTAAGGGGCTTATTTCCCATCATTTGTGGATGCAGCTTTACAAAGTTTACTTTGTAATTCAAAATTCATGTGTAAAATACAACCAGATACATAAGTATATGAATCATTTGGAATGACTTTCTAAGATACTAGAAAAATAAATATCAACCAAATCACACTCATCTTCATAGTACAGGATCATACTTGATGGGTTGCATATATGTTGTGATGTATTCTCTGACAGGTGACTGCAAAAATCCACCTTAATCATCATTGTGGACTCCCACCTGGGCTTCTGGCATCATGCCACATTCATTAGGAATCCCAGGTGTCCACTGAAAGCTTCCTCCACATAGGTACACCTTCCCAAGAGTACTGACACTTTGAAGGCAAATCACCTTTGGCTAGGAACAGGGTAAAGGAATGTGAGGCAGTAATGAGCTCTCTGGATTTACTCCAGGGTAAAGAGGAAGGGAAGGTGTAGAGGTACCTGTTAAGAAGAGCAAATACCATGAATTGTGCCTGGCAAAGCTGGCATCTGCTCAGTGATGATCACTGGGCTCAACAAGCATGACTTAACTGCATGAAGTAAAGAGATTAAGCTTTTGCAACTGTATGATGACAATGCAGGTGGATTTTATTCACTCAGTATCTCTAAATGCTAACCAATATGCTCAATATTAAACATGCATTTTATTTAATCTAACAAACAGCTTTTGATCGAGTAATTTGTACTTTTCACAGAAATGCAAGCAATGCTAGTAATTTTAAGAAACTACTATTTAATCAGCATGACATACCTTAGTGGAAGAATTTTGGCACTTAAATCACTTAAATTTGTGATTCTCAAAACTGAAGAAGCACCCAAATCACTCTGAAGGCCTGATAATTGCACCTTGAGAAACTATGCTTTAATCATTATTTAAATGTGCCTTTTGGCACTATCCTAAACTAGAGTTTGGTGCTTTGACAGCCTAAAAACTATTCACAATTTTGCCTGACTAGTGTATTTGTTTTGTTTTCTTTTGCTTTGCATTTAATCCTGTTTCTATTCCTTCCCATTTTACAATCCTGGATAAACATTGTAAATGAACTTTAAGTTCCTGTTCTATCAAATGTATATAATAAAATTGCTTATGTTATAGCATTAGTAGGGCAACTAAATAAAATGCTATAAGCTCCTTAAAAGAACATATGACCTTCTCCATTGATGATTATTGTTCTCATTCTATGATTGTTTAAATGAAAAAAAAATTTAATAAACATTTTGCTGATTCTGGCCTAAATATGGTGAAAATTGATCTGAAACAGAAAATAAGGCAAAGTTAATGTAGCTTCTTCTTCAATGTTATGCCAGAACATTAGCAGGTCCACTCAAATATTATTTAGTCTGTTGGGTGAATATGTCTGTGCTTTATTTGTCATATACTATTAATTAGAGTTCATGACTTCTGAACTTGCATGCATATTTGGAAAAGTTATATGTGTATTTGTGTCAAGTCAAAACATAATCTCTCTATATTTGTCTATGCATGAATATCAAATATGCATGAATGTTTGCATTATATGCTAAAGCAATGAAAAACATTCACTAACTTTATCCTAATAGAAATTCAAACAAAAGCAGTGGGAAGGGTTTTTTCTCCTGACTTCAAGTATGCGGTGCTTCCTCCAGTACCAGCTGCTGTCCTGTTGCACAATTCAATCCAACTGTGACCACCTGGATCTGGCAGCACTGTCCACGTATGGATGTTTGAGTCCCAGTCTGAGTTCTGAAGCCAGACCCTGTGATCAGGTTCAAGCTCCCCACATTTCTGCCTGTCTGGATGCAAAGTTAGAGGTTCCACAATCAGGGTTGAAGCCAGGGATACTGACAAAGGGGCCCATTCTCATAGGTACACATTGAAAAATAGTGTCAAAATGCACAAGGCAAACTGCAGAGCTGAAGAGGAGGAGAAGATGAACGACTATTAACAGCATGAACTTCAGCACCCCTCCATCAGTTCTGAGTTGATCCAGGATGCAGATCAGTATCAGCACCACCAGCAACTGGATGTAAGTGAGTTCCATGGACTACTTCATGCAACAAAAGTGAATTAAAAACTTCACAAATCCACACAGAGCAGTCACAACAGTGACAGCATTCTGGCTCATAAAACAGATTTTAATGAATTTAAAAGAACAGCAGCTCTATGACAATGTTTCCTTTTAGGACTCTGTTACAAAAGTAAGTCTAAATTTGAAAAGAATTTACAGTGATAGAAGGTATGCTATTATACCACAATGGAATTAAAAGAAGTTCTATGACAACATTTTAGTTTTAGGATTCTATAAAAAGTAAAACTGAAAGTGAGGAAGAAAAAGATTTACAAGGTATGCTGTTGGATATCAATGGATTTAATAAGAAATTAAAAACTTAAAGATGGCTGAGTAACTCCCAAATGCTAAAAACTAAAAAGCATACTTTTAAATAACACATAGGTTAAAGAAATATCAAGAGTTTTTGAAAGATATTTTCAACTAAAGATATTAATTTTGCTTGCCTCATAAAATATAAGGTCAAAATTCACAAGTAGCATTGTTAATGTGGTGAAAGATGAGAGAAAATAATCAATCAACATAACATATAGATGCTGTAGACTGTTGCTGTAGTAAAATATGAATGAACAACTATGACTACTCTCTTTACCCACACAGTTTCACTTCCCTTTACCATTTGCCAGATTCTGAATAGATAAGTTTCTTTAATTAATATATAATGCAAGGCTTCATTTCAACTAGACTGGAGAGTTTTGTTTTCCTTATTGAACTGATGTGTTTTGTCAGTGACTAGGATCATTTCAGGAAGAACTGCAACTTCTGAATTTCAAGCACAATGTCTTGTACCCCAGGTGACATGGATCCACTTACTCATGGCAATTTAGAATAATTAAAGTGGCAAACACAGTGAGCCTGTTTTCCACCTTCTGGTTCAGCAGTGTGGGAAGCCCAAGGAGATTTGGAAGAGTTTCAGATGCTAATCAGTCAGGTCCATTTCCAGTTCCTATGTAAACTGAGTATTTCTCCCTTGAATATTTGGTTTGATCAGCTTGTTAGATTACATTTTATGAACTCCATGGATTAGTCAGCTTTTTATTGTTGTGACAAAATAACTGATAAGAATATCTTAGAGAAGGAAATGTTTATTTTGTCTCACAATTTCAGATGTTCAACTTTGATCAGCCAACTCCATTGTCCTGGTTCAAAGGTGAGGCAGAATATTGTGGTAGAAGGTGTGGCTCAGCTTGTGGTAGCTAGGAAGCAGAGAGGGGAAGGGCCCACAAGGAAGATAAAACCTTCTGGGGCACCCTCCCCCCCAGTAACACACCTCCTCCATCCATGACTCACCTGCCTAGAGTTACTACCAAGCCAGTCCATTCAAACCAGGATGGACTGATGAGATCAACTCTGATAAATTCCTATATTAACATGCATTTAGGGGGACACCCTATATTAAAACCATAACTTTCTGCCCCTGGCTCCTGAAAGCTCATGTCCATCTCAAAATCCAAAGTGCATTTGGTTCATTTTTAAGAATTCCATGTTCTTCACAGTTTCAGCTCTGCCCAAATTTACAAATCATTGAAATTTTCCTTATTCCCATCTAAGAATAAGGTGAATTCTTGACTGTCAGCTCCTGTGGAAATCAAAAGCATGTTATACATATTCAATATGCAGTGGCACAGAGTGAACAATCCCAATCCAAGATGGAGGAATGGGGGCAAGATGGAGAGACAGGATGGGACCAAACCAACACTGAAACCCAGCCAGTAAATAGGTCCTGTGTCTGCACTGACAGAATCTACGAGATTCCACATGGTGGAGAGAAATGCTGTCCAGAAAACCTGGACATTCCTGCCACTTTAGCCTTTCCTCTTCAGCCCATGTGACCTCTCTTTTAACCTGACCCTCTCTGCAGGCAGCAGCTTTTCTCAGTCCACAGTTCACATTATTGGCATCTCTTTGTTTAAATCTAAGGTGTCCACACATCAGTTTTGGCTTCCTTCCCATGGCTCTCATGGACCATCCAAAGAAATTCTTACCTTGTCACATTTTCCAGGCAAAATTGAAATCCTGATGGAGGGCTTCAAGACCCTATTAGCTCTAGCATTTTATATTTTTGAATAACCAGCACCACATGGTTGATGCCAAGGTCTGTCACCAGTTCAAAGAGTGGTTGAGTTCTCTCAGGTCATGGCTGAAGTGGCCTCTGTGTGCCTGGAGAGCTGAGCATGGTAAAAGAACTTAGGCAACCCTGTGCAAGCAGGTGCCCCATGGTCTCCTCTCAAAAGAATTTTTCATGCTACACACTTCAGCCTGCAAAAGTGTGATCTTGCAAATTTCTGAGATGCTTTCAAGCCATCTTTCCTATTGTTTTTGTGAAAAGTACTTAGATGGAACTTTTCCAACAGCAACACCTTTTTTGGCATCAGTTTACCTGAAATTTTATGACCAAACTGCAAGTTTTCATAATCCTCCTTCTCTGCCTTCTGTTCCTGATTCTCAGTAAAACTTTGTAAAAGCTGTGAGCAAAATCCATAACACTGCCTAAAAACTATGTTGCCTTAAATTTGCACCTCCAGATTAATTAGCCCACCACCATTAAATTAAGTCTCTCACAGTCTCAAGACATGGGCAAAACAAAACATGAATGGTGTCTAGTCCAGTTTTCAATACAGACCCATTCTCCTTTGAAACCTCATGAACAGTCTTTACGGTCTTCATTTTGGGCTTCTAAGTTTCCAATGACTATCTCATTCAACTTAGCTTACAACATTCTACAACTGCTGCAGCCTGGATCTCCAAACTGTTCCAAAGTCTTCCTGCAAATGAGCTTCAAATGCAACACAAACAAATTGTCAGTATATTCACAACAATGACCCAAATTCTCTGTACAACTTTTTCTTTCTGTGACCAAAATATCTGAAAATAACAACTTAGAGGAGAATTTTCAGATGTTTAGTCTATGGGCAGATAATTCCATTACTCTGTGTCCAAAGTGAAGCAGAACATCATGACAGAAGGGAAGTTGCTCACATCATTGCAGCATGGACTTCTTTACCCTGTTCCCCTCCTTTCTAAGACACTGCAGGGAAGTTACACCCTTCAGGGAATACTCACAGAGATACATCTCCTCCTTTCATGCCTCAACTGCCTACAATTACAACCTTAAGACTTCACTCAATCTAAGATTGATTGTCTAGTTTACAGTTATCAAAATCTGTTAAGTACATGTCTGAGCATTCCGATGTTAATAGGAGCTTCTGGGAGACACCTCACACTCAAAGAATGATATGAAATATCATAGGAAAGAAACAAAAATACATTATGTGTCAGTTTTGTGAAATACTGACAGCAATTACTTCTGTGTTTATCATTTGATAATGGGACCAAGGTGGGAGAAAAACACACTATTATTACCTATTGTCATAGATTGCAGCTTTGAGAAACACTGCGTTTTCCCCAGCTGGTACCATAAGAGAATTTTACCATGTCTTTTCAATTGTGTACTGATATATACTCCTGGGTGATGGTGAAAGTGATGAGAGGTGACTTACATGGGAATGACTCTACTGCCCATGTGGCTTCACCAAAATCTGCCTGCTGGCCAGAGATCATACTCTAGAGGATTCCATGGATAAGGGCATGCGTGCCCAAGAATGCAGATTCTTGGACTGTGCTACTATCCAATAAGTCAGTTGCACAGGCTGTCAAATACAAGGACTAAAACATGTGCTCAACTTTTGGGGAACAAGCTGATGTCCACTATGGCATGGAAGAGTCCCAATGAGCCTGCCTCCACATGTAACCCCAGACATTGATTCAGTGAATGAGTCTGTATCAGAAGCTAAAATTTTGTCTCTACTGCTGAAAGGCAGGATATTAATCAAGTAAATCTTGAAAAAAGTAGCATATTGGTAAAATGAGGGAAGACCTGAATAGACTTCTCAATGAAATATGAATGATAAGTCTATGAAAAATGCTCAATATCATAAGTCACGAAGGAAAGGCAAATCTAAACCACAGTGAGATATCATTTAAAACAAGTTAGAAAGTGTTTTATGAAAATGCAAGAGACTAAGATAACAAATGCTGATATGGATGTGAAAAAAGGGTAAATCTTATACCCTGTTGGTGATAATATAAATTACTACAGCCATTATGGAAAACAGCTTGGGGGTTCCAAGAAATATTAAAACTCTCACAGGATCCAGAAATCCTACTACATAGTGTAGAACCAGGAAAACGAGGTGACTATATCAAACAGATGCCTGCAAGTTGAATGTAGCACTATTCACCAAGGCCAATAAATGGAATCAGTCAAGGTGTGCAACAATAGGTATATGGATAGAGAAAATGCAGTACCATAAAGAGAATGCAGCAACATGGGTGGTACTGGAAGTAATTAAGTGAAATAAACCAGAACTGAAAAGCAAATGTGATGTAGTATCACTCAATTGTAGCAATTAAAATGTTGATCTCTTAGAAGAATGGCATAAAGTACTGGTGATGAGACTGGTAAGAAAGTGGGAACAGAGAGAGAAGAAAGGGAGAGAAGGAAGTGAGAGGAGGAAGTGAGAGGAGGAAATGAGAGGAGGAGGAGGTGAGAGGAGGAAGTGTGGGAGGAATGAGAAGAAGAAGTGAGAGGAGGAGGTAAAGAAGAATTAAGGGAAGGAGGTGAGAGGAGTAATAAAAGGAGGTCAGGGTAAAAACAAGAGGAGGAGGAATAACTTTAATTTTTTTCTTAACAGTAGGGTAAAGGCTGGGTGCAGTGACAGATGATGTGTTTCAAAATATCTAGAACAATGTGAAGCTTCCAAGACACTGAAACAATTATTGTTTGAAGAATAGAAAGTGTTTATTGCCCTGGTTTGCTCATTGCACACTGTATAAATTCATAAGATCACCCAGAAAAATGAATCAGAATTGCATTTCAACAATAACAACAGATTATCCCTGGTGAGATCAGCCTCATCCTGATGAGCTCCTGCCCTGACTCTTTCTAAGCCACCATAGCCACTTTCTGAATGGCCCATGGAGTAGGCAGCAAGGGACCTGAGGGATTGCTGGCATTTCCGGGAGAGTGCAAGTATTTAAACCAATTAGTGGAGCCCTCCATGAAAGTTTTCCATAGTGAAGCACTTAAGAACATAATCACATTCCTTAGGGGCCCATTTACATGTGCCTTTCCAAAAAGTCATCCTTCTTCATCTTGCTGTTCCTGGCCACTTGCCATTGGACACGCTGAAGATCTGGTTACTAATGTGTACCTGCTTCACTGAGTCCCTTAACCTAGTCTCCCACTCTTCCAAACTCTGCAATTGCCTGTCATACCAAGTTCCCTTGTGCTGGCAATGTCTTCTCTGAAGGATCTCTTTACCCTGGGAAACCCAGCCTCACCCACCCATTAAGTGTGAGAAATTTCTCCTTGCAGGCTAAGCTCCCAGATTCAAGTGAACACCCTCCAGAGTAGTCTCTTCTACTCTGTCTCCCTTCCTTGATCACATTCTTGAAACACCTTACCCATAATACCCATATCATTCCACCTCAATCATGAACAATTTCTAGCTCCACAAATAGTTAAAGGTGCTCCCTATGTGACATCCTTTGATTTTTCTATTGGTTTAGAAAGAAAGATTGGTTTCCTATGACCACATTTTCCTCTAAAAAATGTTTACATGACTATGAGGAGGATACAGTGGAAAGAAAGATGGAGAAAGGAGATGAAGACAGAGAGGAATTCCATGCAAGAGCAGGAGGATGGACTCGGGCAAGTTTAGGACCACCACCCAACCATCCTTGGAAGCTTTCTGAATGTGGGGCACAGCATGAAGAAGGCTGAAGCATTTAGAGGCAGGAGAGTTGGATAAGGTTTCCCCACCAAATTTCTATTTTCTTCAAGTTGAGTCAAGGGAATGTGCAAGGGTTTGGACAGAGTGTGCCTTACTAGAATATAGAGAATATTTCCAGTCCAATATTCCTCCAATTAGTCTTGTTTACAGGATTTGGCAACAAATCCTTAGTAAATAAGTTTACTTACTAATGCCATAACTATACTTCCCAGCTCAGTCTTGTAGTGAGGGGTGGATCTGACAGGCTAGAATTGTCTCTGAGTCTATGGCCTCATTTTATCACAAGACCTCTGAATCTACATTCCACTTCAGTGAATGCTGAGTGCATTAGTATTTTCATGAAAAGCCTTTCTAACTCTCAAATAGGAGGAAGTATTTTATCATAGCATAATTTAACTTAGTCACAGTCACTAATAAATGACTATGGAAACTAGAGTGTAGGAGGTAATTGCTCCTACTACTAATGTAGTCATTGTTCAGCTGAAAACTTGTAAGAGCTGCCTGATTCTGGTTGATCCCTATGTACCCAATTTACAAAACCATAGGATTTGGGTGAACACTAACAAATAGCTCTTACAGTTCTCCATCCTGTTCAGTAAGAGCTGGGTTTCTCCCACCTACGACTAATTCTGAGAAGCAGGCAAGAGCTGTAGAGATGAGCAGGTTGGAGGATTTGTTTTAAGTTTGAACTGAGTTAATCTTCAAGTCAGCAAAGTCAGGTGAAATGGCCTAGGCTTCTATCCTTGTGGGCTTGGACACTGGGGATCAAAGGAAAAGGAGGACATATAAGTCTTGCTGGAGGAAGACTCTGCCCACCAGATGCAGCAGCTCCTCTTCCAGTACCCCTGTGTAGAATCTGAGTAAGTGTGAAATGTGTTACTGTGTTTTGGCTTAAACAAGGATATAGCAAAGGAAGATGTGTGGACAAAGCAATAACTTAGGGGAGTGTTGCATGAGGGAGAAGAGCTTTGTGATTTCAGAATAAGAGAATAGTAGAGGTGGGAGCAGGGAGCACTGAATGTGTTCTGAGAATTCCTTCCTGGTACCTTTGGTTTCTCCTGTCAGGAGAGCTTGGTGAGATGACAGTCTGCTACTTAATGGCAGGACCTAGCTGTTTAGCCTGGCAGAGAGTGACCATGGCTTGGGTTTGAGTATTTTAAAAAATCCAGTGGACTGTCAGAAGATGATGTTCAATTAAAAATTACTTCTCTCAAAATACCTACTCAAGAACTTCAGACAAGGTGATCAAGGTGAGGATTTTGAACCATGTTGATTTTGTTTAAATTTAATTAATGAAAACATTCTGGAGATGTGGGTTTCCTATCATAAGGAAACATATTCTCATGCACAGAATATATGCTATTACATAACAACTTGAACAAACTAAAAATAAGCTTAAGTGTAAAATGACGTGATGGAAACCTGTGAAAATTCTATCATTAATGCTCTCAAGGGGTACAATTCTAGTTGAGAAAATAGATTTCTCTGGGACTGAGTCTTCTCAATGTTTAAAGTATGGAAGAAAGAGAATATCAACACATACTCAAGACTTTATGTACTAAACATAGAGTTCACTTAATTCCACTTTACAGTTGTCATGAGATTGTTGGGATTTGCTTGGAGAAATTTTTTTCTTATTGGTCTTGGGTTGTTCTTAGTAGTTTATAAATGTACATTACTTTAAATTTCTTTCTTGCATGTAATTGCTCTAGCTAGAGATTCAAAGACACTATTGTATAAAAGTGATGAAAGAGGGCATCCTTTTCTTGTTCCAGTTTTTAGAGGTAATGCTTTCATTTCCCTCTGTTTAAGAATTATGTTGGCCTTGGGTTTAGCATATATGGCTTTTATGATGTTTGAGGCATGTTCCTACTATCCCTAGGTTTCTAGTGTTTTAAACATGAGGGGTGTTGCATTTTGTAAATTGCTTTTTCTGCATCTATTGAGATGATCATATGATTATTGTTTTTAAGTCTATTGATATGATGAACTACCTTTATAGATTTTCTAATGTTGGAACAACCCTGCATCCCCGGGATGCACCCCGCTTAATTTATGTGCACAATCTTTTAAATGTGTATTTGTATGTGAGTTACCATAATTATATTGAGAATTTATGCATCTAAGTTCATCAGGGATATTGGTCTGAAGTTTTCTTTTCTTGATGTGTTTTTGTCTGGCTTTGGTATCAGGGTGATATTAAGCCCATTGAATGAGTTTGGAAGGGATCCCTATTTTTCTACTTCATGGAACAATTCAAGGAGCATTGGTGTAGATTCTACCTTGAAGAACTTCCTTTGTAGAACTCAGCTGAGAATCCATCTAGTACTGGACTTTTCTTAATTGGTAGGCTTTTAATGATGTTTTTGATTTCATTACTTGAAATTGTTCTGTTTAAATTGTGTATAGTTGAAACTCTAGCCAGAGCAATTAGACAGAAGAAAGAAATTAAATACATACAAATAGGCAAAGAAGTACCCAAGTTATCATTATTTGACAATGATATAATCTATATTAAACAACCCAAAAAAATCCACCAAAAATCTTCTAGAACGAATAAATGAATTCAGCACAGTAGTAGGATATAAAATCAATACCCATAAATCAAATGCATTCCTACACATCAGTAATGAGTCCACAGAAAGAGGAATACAGAACACTAACCAATTCACAATCATCTAAAAAAAAATATTTGGGAATCAATTTAACAAAAGAGATGGAAGACCTCTACAATGACAATTACAGAACAGAACACTAAAAAAAAGAAATTGAAGAAGAACTTAGAAGAGGAAAAGACCTCCCAAGTTCCTGGATAGGCAGAATTAATATTGTCAAAATGGTCATACTACCAAAAACATATACAGATTTAATGCAATTCCTATTAAAATCCGAATGACATTATTCATAGGGCTAGAAAAAGCAATCATGAAATTCATCTGGAAAATTAAGAGACCCAGAATAGCCAAAGCAATCTTTAACAAGACAAGTGAAGCAGGAGATAGTGCAATATCAGACCTTGAACTATACTACAGAGCTATCATAATAAAAACAGCATGGCATTGGCACTAAAACAGACATGTAGATCAATGGTAGAGAATAGAAGGCACAAAGACAAACCCATGTAAATATGGGTATCTTATACTAAACAAAGGTGTCATAAACAATCACTGGAGAAAAGATAGTTTATGCAAAAAATGGTGCTGGGAAAACTGCAAAGCCATACATAACTAAATTAAATTAAACCCTTATCTCTCTCCCTGCATGAAACTCAACTCACTGTGGATTAGAGGCTTAGGCAAAAAAACAGACACCCTGCAACTACGAGAAGAATAAGTAGGCTCAAATCTTCACAATGTCTGTCTAGGTCCTGACTTCCTTAACAAGACCCCTAATATGCAAGAAGTTAAATCAAGAATCAATAAATGGGATAGACTCAAACTAAAAAGTTCTTCTCAGCAAAATAAACAATGAATCATGTGAAGAGGGAGTATACAAATTAGGAGAAAATTTTACCACGTGCATCTCAGATAAAGCATTAAACTCTAGGATATATAAATAACTCAAAAATCTTAACCCCATAAAAACAAATAACCCAATTGCTAAATGGGATAAGAAACAGAACCAGACATTTCACAGAAGAAGTTATATAATCAGTCAATAAACATTAGAAAATGCTCAACGTTTCTAGCAATTAGAGAAATACAAATCAAAGCTACTCTAAGATTTCATCTCACTCCAGTCAGATTGGCAATTATCAAGAATACAAGAAAGAATAAATATTGGTGATGATGTGGGGGAAAAAGTGCAATCGTACAATGTTGGTGGAATTGAAATTTGGTGCAAACATTGTGGAAAGAGTATGGAGATTTCTCAGAAAACTTGGAATTGAACCACCATTTGACCTAGTTATCTCACTCCTTGGTTTATACCCAAAGAACTTAAAATTAACATACTACAGTGACACAGCCACATCAATGTTTATATTTGCTCAATTCACAATAGCTAAACTACAGAACTAACATAAATACCCTTCAGCACATGAATGGATAAAAACAAGTCCTCTCTCCTCTCTCTCTCTCTCTCTCTCTCTCTCTCTCTCTCTCTCTCTATATATATATATATATATATATGATTATATATATGATTGAATATTATTCTGCTTTAAAAAAAGAATGAAATTCTGGCATTTGCTGGTTAATGGATGGAGTTAGAGAATATCATGCTAAGTAAAATAAGCCAAACCAAAGAATCAAAGACCAAATATTTTCCCTGATATGGGGAAGCTAATAAGCTAATTCACAATGTGGCATGGAATAAGGAATAATAGAGTTACTTTATATTAGGTAGAGGGGAGTGAAAAGAGGGGAAGGAGTATGGGGAACGAATAACAGTAGAGTGAAACAGACATTAACACTTCATGTTAATACTTTATATATGTGTATGACTGCATGACTAATGTAATCCTGCAATATGTATAATCAGAAAAATGAGAGAAAACACTCCATTTATGTATTATCTATCAAAATGTTTAAATGCATACTACTATCATGTACAACTAATTGGACCAAATAAAATTTTAAAAAAATTTTAAAAATGTTCATTGCCTGTTACTTTTGCAAAATAAGCTCAGGGCTGTACACTTGCTACACCTAATATTTACTAAACCCCAGGGTTTGGCTGTCTCTACATATTTGAGCAATGTGACTCAGGATGATCAAGGTAAATGCTAATCTTGGACTCAACATATAGTCACAGGAAAAGTATTATCCAAGGGTAATGTCCCAAAGAGTGTGGCATTTCACATATGAAATAAGTTCCTATATCCAATAAAGAAAGTCACTTCTCATTCATGGAAATAAACACTCCTGTCTAACTTGAATGTTACAGATCCTAAAAGCCTTAATTACAAACATATGGGAACTGAGAAGGAACTATACTCATTAATTTCCTGAAAACAAGAAATTTTTCATGTTAGAAATAAATCATTATTATACAAAGTACCACCAAACAATTTTTATGATACTCTGACCTGTAACCAACCCAGCAGAGAATCTCATTGTAAACATGTTTCCCTTTAAAATTACTAGCATGTGGAATACATAAACTTGAACCACAGTATGTTCACTGCTTGGCATGGTCAGGGTTGTTGGCACCTTTCTTCCTCTGAAATTGAATATGAACTGAGCAAAGGAAAGAAGTGGTATCAAAAGAGGTTCTCATGTCTTCTTTTTCATGTGTGTATACTATTGATTGAGTAAGAAAATTATCTAGTCACTTTTTATTAGTTTGGTCAATATTACTAATTTATTCCTAAGGCTATTATTTGGTTCAGTTAATCAGCACATCTGCTGAGATCCTACTATACATAGCTCCTGGGCCTGGAGACAGAGATGGAGGATTCAATCGGTCCTACCCTGTCCCTAAGTAGCACCCAGCTGTTTCAACATGCCCAGGCTTCAGGGGTCCCTAGCATGTTTGACTTCCTTTGCTCAACCCAGGGTAGCCCCGCTGTCTTCATTGCCTATTGCCCAGTCTCTGCCATGGGATCCTCCACTCAGCTCTCTGCTCAACCAGAGCCTCCTGTGTGATCTCCAGGAGGGCACCTGATCCATGCATGACACACCCACTGGTCCCCCACCCTGTCCAGAACAGAGTCCTCCCTATACATTTGCCCTGGTGCCTGGTGCTTTCAGAACACTCTTGTCTCTGCTGCTCAGCTGAGGACCCAGGCAGGCTCCCTCCAGTACTGGTCCTGCTCTTCAGTCTGTGCAGAGTATTCCAGAGCCTGAGGCTGCCCCAGTACCTCCTCAGAGTGGTTCTCCATGCTCTGCCCAGCTGTCCCTCTGAAATTCCTTCTTACTTTATCTTTTTCTGATATAAATGAATATATAACCTCATGGTATATATTTGAACTGTGGTTTTATTACCTATATCAACCATTAAGTTTTAGCTACAGATTTTAGGATCTTGTATATTTTAATCACTAACAAGTCTATACCTAAGAGAACTGGCTTAAAACAGAAACAGTGAGGATATTTTTAAAGAATGAATGCATCGTAGTGATGGGAATTTTGTTTTATAACTTTTTCTATGAGGTCATGAGTTTTTGCTTCTAATAGTGTTAGGAACAGAGGACCTATGATCCCACCTTTCATAACTGCCCAGTGACTCTGCTCCTGTTGGGTTCCTGACCACACACTTCTCACTCTTGGCTATTCATCAATTATACAGCAATAAAAATGCATTCACACTTTTTATTACAATCTCTATTTCACAGTTTTACTCACATTTACCGAACTATGGAAAAAAATGATCTTAAGTTGCTTAATGGGAATAATGGCAGTAGAATATTATTTGCTGTTTTTTTCTGTTGAAGAAGCAATAATCCAAAATGAGTACCCAAATTAACATCTGGGATAGGATGTGACATCTGCGTGTGTTACAGATAGAACACAAACATAGAAAGCAGAAAGTCAGACTGAGAATGGATGAGGGAAGAAGTTAAACATTTGTATTGCAAATATAAGAAATAACGAAATTACAGATAATGTGTATTTGGGAGAATGAATGAAAGAAAAAAATAATAATTTCCAGAACTGAGACAACATAAAGAGAAGAAGAGAGACTGTGAAGAGTTGAGGTGCAGATGCACATTCCTATATATACTTTTCTTTTATTTATTTAAATAATTTTAGGGGGAACTGGGAATTGAACTCAGCACTCAATAACTGAACCACATTCCCAGTCCCATTTTGTATCTTATTTAGAGACAGGTTTTCACTGAGTTGATTGGCACCTCACTTTTGCTGAGGCTGGCATTGAACTAGTGATCCTCCTGCCTCAGCCTCCTAAGCTGCTGGGAATACAGGCATGTGCCACCATGCCTGGCTTCATTTTAAATTTTTGATTTGTGCTTTCTACATACACACAAAGGTGAAGTGTATATTTATATACACCCATAATGTGATTTTGTTAAATTTATTCTGCATTCCCTCCCTTCACCCATCTGTCCTCCCTCTGTCTCAATCTACTTCCTAATCTTCACTGATCTTCTGGATATATTTACAATATCAATTCCTCCCCTTTTTATTCCTATTTTGCTCAAGCTTCTACATATGTGATACAACACTGGATCCTTGATTTTCTGAGTCTGGCTTTTTTCACTCAGCATGATGTCCCCCACTTTTATCCATTTATAGACAAATTCCATAATTTTAGTATTCTTTGTGGTTGAGTAAAACTTAATTGTATATATATTCCATGTTTTCTTAATCTATTCTATGAATGGGCAACTGGGTGGGTTCTATGACTTGGCCATTGTGAATTATGCTGTTATAAACATTCTTGTGACTGTATTCATTCATTGACTTCAGTTTTTGGAGAAATACTGAGTAGTGGGATAGATGGGTCTTATGGTGATTTCATTACTAGTTTTATGAGGAATCTCCCTACTGCTTTCCAGAGGGGTTTCACTGATTTGCAATCCCACCAACAATGAAAGATTGTGCATTTTCCCCAAATCCCCAACAACATTTATTATTTGTATTCTTGATAATTGTTCTTATGACTGTAGTGACATGGAATCTTAATGTAGTTTTATTTCAAATTTTCATGATTGCTAGAGATATCAAACATTTTCTCACATTCTTTCATGGCCATTTCTTCTTCTGAGAAATGTCTGTTTAGTTCTTTAACCTAATTTTATTGGGTTATTTGTTTTGGCGATAAGCTTTTTGCATTCTTTATATATTCTGGGGATACTATTACCCTGTCAGAGGAGAGGCTGACAAACATTTTATCCCACTCTATAGGCTCTTTACACTCTTAACCATTTACTTTGCAGCATCGAGTCTTTTTATTTTGATCAATTCAGCTTGTTTATTCTTTATTTTATCTCTTCAGTTTTAGGGTTTGTATGAAGGAAGTCAGTGTCTGCGTTGCTATGTTGGAGTACAGATGCTAACATTTTTCTGAATACTTGCACATATTCTGGTTTAATTTCTGAGTTTTTAATCCACTTTGATTTGGATTTTGTTCAGAATGAGATATAGGGATCTCATTTCAATCTTCTACTTATTTCCCAGCACTATTTGTTAAAAAGGTTATTTTTTCCACTTTTTTGCACCTTTGTCAAGTATCACATGACTGTAAGTATGTGAGTTTTCTGTGTGTCTTAAATTCCATGCTATTGGTATTCATTTCTGTTTTGATACCATTAATGTACCATTTTTATTACTATAGTTCTATAGCATAATTTGAAATCAAGTATTCTGATATGTTCAGCATCATTCTTCTTACTCAGATTCATTTTGGTTATTCTGGATCTCTTACTCTTTCAAATGAATTTTAGAACTTGATGATGTTGTTGTTCTGTGAAGAATGTCATTGGTATTTTGATGGAGATTGCATTGAATGTGTATACTGATTTTGACAATATTGGTTATGTTTATCCATGAACGCAGAAGGCCTTTCCATATTCTAAGGTCTTCTTCAATTTTTTTTCTTCATTGTTCTACAATTTTAATTGTGAAGATCTTTCAACTGCTTTGTTAGATTAATTTCTGAGTGTTTTACTTTATTTGTTTGAGGTTATTGTGAATGGAATTATTTTCCTGATTTCTTTCTCAGCAGAATATCTGTTGGAGTATGTTGAAAAGCTATTGACTTATCAGTGTTGATCTTGTATCCAGCTACTTTGCTAAATTCATTTATCAGCTCTAGAAGACTTCTGGTGCTAACAATGGTACCAATCTTTCAATGGTGGCAGTCTTTCAAATACCAACAAGGAGTTGGTATTTAAAAAAATAAATGAGATTTAAAAATTCTTAGCCAAATTATCCAAAATGAGAGAGGGAAGACCCCACACAACTCTACATGTTGAAGTATTATTGAGGTTCACCTGGGGCTAGTATATGTGTAGACTTAAACTGCTATTACTTGGCAGAGTTTTGAATATTGTTCAGCAGCAAAACCTCTACTCCATTAACTTGAACTTGAAAATGAGTGTTCTGATCATTTTCTAGTCCCTCTTAAAGAATGGGGGAGCCAGAAATACTGTAATCAACAGATGTTCAGTCTTAAAATAAATGTCTAGGAATGGTAGGATCAGATTTAACATCAGCACCACTAAACAATCATGAATTAGAACAGACATGAAGCCGAAAGTGTTTACTATGTCATTCACTACATTAAAAATTACAACAGAATGAATGTGTTATGAAGTACATAAACCACATAATTCTATAAAATTGTGTATTTACTTGTTTTTTTTTTTCTGTAGGTGCAGAGAGAACAGGGTAGGAAGGCAAGGGAAATTTTGAAACGTTTAAAGAATGAACAGAGGAGAAACAAAAGATAAGTAGTAGATGGTGGTTATAAGGAGAGAGGAGTAGAACATAATTAAGAGCAATAAAATAATGAAAGAGAAGGAGGTAGAACAGGAAAGTTTGGCTAATAGTGGAGAAAGAAGTGGAGAGGTAATAAGAGGGAAAAAATCAAAAAAACAAATGAAGGTCAGATCAAAACAACACAAGCTTCATATAATTTTACCCCACCAAAGTCAAACCAAGACTAAATAATAAGTGGGTAAAGAAAGCAATTGAAATGAATGTAAAATTATATAAATATGTACATTCACTCTATCTGCACAGTGAGAACAAACTCATATACTCACAATCATTGAAAATGATAAACCGTAACAAATAAAACAAAATAAAAAGTATAATTTAAAAGAGTAAGTGAATAGAGAATAAAAATGGTAAAAATATTTAATGAAAAACAAAGGACTTCTTTCCATGAAGGCAAACAAAACATTTTTCCTTGATGGACATTCATTGCCTTTGCAGTTGGCCATTCATTGTATTTATTTTTTGTCTCTGAAGGAACCTGCTGGTGGTTGTGTCCAGTTGTTTTGTTTTTCTCATAAAGGTGCCAGGTTTGGGATGGGGTTAGAGTGGTGGTAGTAATCGCAAGTTTTCCATCTCCCAGTATTGTATGGCACAGAATGGGGAGTGATAACCAGTGGTGTACTCCCATAGCAAGATTTGTGCAGAGTTCTAAACTGGAAGTTCCTGTAGTCAGGATTAGGTGTGGCTAACCTTTGGAACTCTTTTGATGGGTATTTGAGATTTGATCCATAACTTCTGTTGCTGGGAGATGCTGATCTCTACTGGACATCTGGGTCTCTGGGGCTTCCTGTAAATTCCACTTTTAGGATCAGAATATAAACCTCCACAGATCTCACATTCACCACCATGAATATGAATCACCTATGGTTATTCCTGGAATGTATAGTCACTCTTGTCTGATTCATTGCCATCTTTCCAGTAGCTTGCATGGGATTCCAGCAATTAGGATATCTCCTTGATATCTCAAGCCTGGATCACCTGAGGCACAATTCTATCTGTTCCTGTTTCACTCACACTGACTCAGCACAATCACCCCACAGTAGGTGACTGCTATGTCAGGCTGGCAGCTCCTTCATGAGTGGACCTCCTGCCTCTGCTTGCTGCTGTGAGGCCACTTATAAATGGTGCCCTATTTCAGTGACCCTGGTTCCCCCGAACTCTCAAACAACCTTGTGTGCCTTACACTCAGCAACTTTTCTCACCAACTCTGAGTTCATTAAATTCAGCCTTCCTCAGTATTTTAGAATCTCTCCCACCTCAACTTTTCCATATTCTTTCCCTCTCTCTCCTCCTATGCTTTTCTTCCCCTCAGCAGTTCTGGCTGCCATCTGCCAAGCCAAAGCAAGCCTAAGGCATAACTTCTTATATTGTACAAAAAGCATCCAAATTTATGTGTCTCTATGCTTGTTTTCTTTTGATTTGAATTATTATTCACCATGAATTTTAGTTAATTCCCCTAGATCCACCTTTCTCAAGAGGAGTATTCATCTTTTTAAATTGTGAGTTAAGGAAATGCTGGGAATAGCACCCTTCCTCTAATGTGCCATCTTTCCTTCCACTAATTTTTAGTTTTGATTCTTCTAGGGATATTAAACTCCAAGTGGATCATAGAAATCATGATTTATTTATATCTATGATTATTCTCCTGGCATACAATATGTAAAGAAGCTCTTTCTGCCATGGGGAGAGTTCCTACACTTTTCTTTCTTTGACCATTTCAAATTCTTGATCCAACACTCTCCATGGTCCTCGAACTTCACAGAGACATTCATCCTTGATTTTAATCATCAGTGACTCATCTGACCTGAATGCTAGGGTGTCTGCTTTGCTAAAATCTATGTTGTTAGTACCTTGTGCTTTTCAAAGGGCACAGGACTTTACAATCCAAAGCCTCACTGACAGGCTCTATATACAACGTTCACTATATTCTCATTCTTTCTAAGCTACTTGTTTGTTCAGTTCCATGAGCTATCAGCCACACAACTAATTCCTTCCTGGATATAATTCTGAAATCTGTGCTGTTTCCACATTTCACCAAACCATGCTCATGTACTGTCTTGAGGTCCTTTGATCCTAGAATGAGATAAAACAATCTATTTGTTATTTGATCTGGTGATATCTTTTATTAATCCTATTTCTTACAAGTGCATTGTTCTTGGTGTGTATATATCCAGCCTGATTCCTCTATGTTTCTGAAGATTTTATGGGCCACCACATATCTTTAAATATGTTTCTTTTTTTAATTGATGGAGATTAATTTATTTTTAATTTTTAAAATTTGTTCTTATTAGTTATATAATTCTGTATTTTTTTCTCTCAACTAAGAACTCTGACTGATACAATCATTCCAATATCAATTTGAATATAACTGGAAAAAAGTGTGGAAAGTAAAGGCAGTGATTATAATGAAGGAGAGGCATAAAGATGTCTTTACATACTTAGAAAACAGAGAAAAGATGATTTTACGATTGGTTAGAGTGGTAGCAATGGAATAAAAGCACTCAGTTTAAGATCCAAATGTCACACTTGCCTCCAATTTATGAGACACTTACCTACACCACTGTGTCCCTCACAATGTAATAAATACTCAGGATTTATTGACTGATAAAGCTTCCACTCTTAGAAGTAATTCCTCTTTTTCCTCCAGATTTTAAGGGCAACAAGCAGTAGGGGTTTTTCTCCTGAGAGCCCTGTTCTGAGCTGCTTTCCTCCTCTGTGTATTTCTACCATGATCTCTGCCTCACCTTGGTGCCCAGGGTTATCAATCCAGCCATCTGTGTACTGAGACCTCTGAAATCATGGCCCCAAATAAAATTTCCTGCTTCTGTGTACTTCTTGTCAGTTCTTTTGGTTACAGGGCTTAAAAAACTGACTACAACAGAAGCTGGTACCAAAAATTGTGTTGTGAAACAGGCATGTACTTTTCAGGGCCAGGGATGTTATGGTTTGATGTCCCTGCAAAACTTGTATGTGAGATATTGTAAGACTTTTCAGAGGTAAAGGGATTAAATTATGAGACTTTGACCTAATTGGTGGCTTTTCCCACTGTATGGATAAACTGGGAGGTAGCATAGATGGGTGGAATGTGGCTAGAGGAGTGGGCCACTGGGATATACCTTTGGGCAGTGTTTTGTCCCCAGTGGGCAGAGCTCTCTCTCTCTTTTTCCTGCTTGCAATGTCCTGAGCTGCTTTTCTCAGCCACAACCTTCTATTATGATGCTTTGCCTCACCTTGAACACAGAGCAGTGAATTCAGCTGTTGTATGAACTGAGATATCTAAAACTGTGCCAAAGGAACTTTCTCTTCTCCCCCAACACAAGTGAGCAATATAAGGAGTAGGGTTGAGCAAATCATATAGCAGGAAGATAATCATTACTATGTTAAACATTATTCCACCACTGAATTAAAATTGTGATGAGAAAGATATCCATCCTTCAACATAGGAAGAGAGGAAAAACATTTTTATTTCAATAATTCATGTTTTGCTAAACAAATATAGAGAAAATTGAAAATGCATACAATAGGCATTATAAAATCATTCAAATACATATGATGTGGTTTAAAATTTACATCTCACTATTGGAGGCAAAAAGTTGAATGAGTGGAAGTGCAAAATAATGACTGTAGATTATTATTTATGTGAAAAATGGTAAAATGATGAACAACAAAGAGGGTGTCAGGAACACTGTGAAGAGGAGGAGTTGGGGAATTGTCTCCAAGAGGCATCAGTGTCTAACATTCAAGACAATCTGAAGCAGATGATAGGAAAGAATATAGTGGATTGCACAAATTTGAGCAATGCTACTTCTTTCTACATTACTTCTCTACAAGACATGAATTTTAAGGGAAAGGAGGGCATGTGGTTGAAGTCACATGACAGTGGGCCTTATATTATTTTTCTGAGTCTGAGAACTTTCTAGGTCAAATTTAAACAGATCAATTTCAAGCAACAACAATGAAGATTCCATCAAAACTCCACCAACAAAGAAAAGTCTAGATGGATTCTCAGCTGAGTTCTACCAGATCTTCAAAGAAAAGCTATCACAAATCCTCCTCAAATTTTCTCCTGAAATAGAAAATGAGATAACTCTTCAAAACTCATTCTATGAGGCTTGTATCACTGTGATATGCAAATAGACAAAGATGCATCAAGAAAGAAAACTACCCACCAATATTCCTGATGAATATACATGCAAAAATCTTAATAAGAACATGGAAAATCATATACAAAATTATATTAAAGAGAACCAAGATCAATTGGGGTTGATCCTAGGGTTTCAAGGTGGACCCCTATCTCTCACCCTGAAAAAAAATCAACTCAAAATGGACCAAGGACCTTGGAATCAGACCAGAGACTCTGCATCTTATAGAAGAAAAAGTAGGTCCAAATCTTCAACATGTCAGCTTAGGATCAGACTTCCTTAACAGGACTCCCATAGCACAAGAAATAAAAGCAAGAAGCAATAACTGGGATAGATTCAAACTAAATAGCTTTCTCTCAGCAAAGGAAACTATCAGCAATGCAAAGTGAGAACCTGCAGAGTAGGAGAAAGTCTTTGCCACTCATACTTCAGATAGAGCACTAATTTCCAGAATTCATAAAGAACTCAAAAAACTCTACACTAAGAATAAAAATAACCCAATCAAAAAATGGGCTAAGGAAATCAATAGACACTTCACATAAGAAGATGTACAAGCAATCAACAGATATATGAAAAAATGTTCAATATCTTATCTAGTAATAAGAGAAATGCAAATCAAAACTGCCCTAAGATTCCATCTCACCCCAATTAGAATTGCAATTATCAAGAATACAAGCAACAATAGGTGTTGGCAAAGATGTGGGGAAAAAGGTACACTCATACATTGCTGGTGGGACTGCAAATTTGTGCAGCCACTCTAGAAAGCAGTGTGGAGATTCCTTAGAAAACTTGGAATGGACTCACCATTTGACACAGCTATCCCACTCCTTGGCCTATACCCAAAGGACTTAAAATCAGCATACTACAGAGATACAGCCAGAACAATATTCACAGCTGATCATTTTACAACAGCCAGATTGTGGAACCAACATAGATGCCCCTCAATTGATGAATGGATAAAGAAACCGTGATATATATATGATATATATGTGATGGAATATTACTCAGCCATAAAGAAAAATAAAATAATGGCATTTGCAGGCAAATGGATTAAGTTGGAGAATATCATGCTAAGTGAGACAAACCAATCTCAAAAAAAAAAAAAAAAAGGACGAATGATCTAGTTGATAAGCGGAGGATGACATATATAGGGGATGAGAAGGGGGCAGGAATGGAGGAAGGAGGGACTCTATAGAGGGAAAAGATGGGTGGGAGGGTGGGGGAGAATAAAAGTAACAGAATGAGTCACAAACTATTATCCTAGGTAAAAGTATGAGTACACAAATGGTATGCCTCTACTTCATGTACAGAGAAACAAGATGCATCCCATTTGTTTACAATAAAAATGAATTAAAAAAAGAAAAAAGAAAAAAAAAAAGAATAAAATTATGGCATTTGTAGGCAAATGGATGAAATTGGAGAACATCATGCTAAGTGAGATAAGCCAATCTCAAAAAAATCAAAGTCCAAATGATCTCTCTGATAAGTGATAATGACACATAATGGGAGGTGGGAGGTGGGCAAGATTGGAGGAAGGAGGAACTGTATAGAGGTAAAAGAGGGGTGGGAGGGGTGAGGGGGAAGAAAAAAATAACAGAATGAATCAAAACTATTACCCTAGTTAAATGAAAGAGTACACAAATGATATGCCTCTACTTCATGTATAAACAGAGAAACAAGATGCATCCCATTTGTTTACCATTAATATAAATTTAAAAAAGAAAAAGAACTCAAACTATCCCTATTTGTCAGTGACATGATTCTATATTTAGAAGACCCAAAAATCTCTACCAGAAAACTTTTAGAACACACAATTGACTTCAGCAAAGTAGCATGATATAAAAGGAACACCCATAAATCAATTGTTTTCCTATACACCAATGATGAGTCAGCTGAAAGAGAAATTAGGAAAATTATTAAATTATTCCATTCATGATAGCCTCAAAAAAAAAAAAAAACTTGGGAGTCCATCTAACAAAAGAGGTTAAAGAACTCCACAAGAAAATCTACAGAACCCCAAAAAGAAATTGAAGAAACATAAGAAGATGGAAAGTTCTCAGATGTTTCTTGAATAGAGAGAATTAATATTGTCAAAATGGTTATACTACCAAAAGCACTATACAGATTTAATGCAGTTCCAGTTAAAATCCCAGTGACATTCCTCATATAACTAGAAAAACCAATCATGAAATTCATTTGGAAAATATGAAACCCAGAATAGCCCAAGCATTCCTTAACATGAAAAGTGAGGCAGGAGTCATCACAATACCAGATCTTAAATTATACTACAGAGCTATAGTAACAAAAATGGCATGATATTGGCACCAAAAGAGAAATGAAGACCAATATAACCCACTAGAAGACACAGAGACAAACCCACACAAATACAGTTACCTCATACTAAAAATATGGCACCATAAAACATACATTATAGAAAAATGGTGCTGGGAAAACTGGAAATCCAAATGGACTAGAAAAAAAAATTAATCCCTTTCACCTTGTGCAAAACTCAACTCAAAGTGAATCAAAGATGCAGTCATTGGAGTAGAGATCCTACGCAGACTAGAAGAATAGAATTGTAGGCCCAACTCTCCATCAGGTCAACTTAGGAACTGACTTCCTCAACAAGACTCATAAAGTGCAAGAATTAAAATCAAGGATCAGTAAATGGGATGGTATTGAACTAAGAAACTTCTTCACAGCAAAGGATCCAATCAGAACATGAAGAGAAAGCCTACAGAATGGAAAAAATATCTTTACCATATGTACCTCAGATAGACCATTAATCTCCAGGATATACAAAGATTCCCAAACAACACCAAAAAAACCCAAATAACTGAGTCAATAAATGAGCAAAGGAAATGAACATACATTTCAAAGAAGATTAAATGGAATGGTCAGCAAACATGAAAATGATCAACATCTATAGCAGTTAGAGAAATGGAAATTAAAATTAAACTGATATTTCATCTCACTTCACTGAATGGCAACTACCAAGAATACATGTAACAACAAATGCTGACAAAGATACGGGGAAAACTAGACACTTATGTACCACTGGTGGAGTGCAACCACTCTGAAAAGCAGTATGAAGATTCCTCAGCAAACTTGGAATGAAACCTCCATTTGACCCAGTTATCCCACTCCTCAGTATATAGATGAAGGCTTTTAAATCAGTACACTAAATTGAAGCAGCCACATCAGTGTTTATAGCAGCTCAATCACAATAGCTAAGCTATGAAACCAAACTAGGGGCCCTTCAATAAATTAAAGAACAAAGAAATTGTGACAAATGTACACCATGGAATATTACTTAGCCATAAAGAAGAATGAAATTAATACAACTGTAGGTAAATGGATGGAACCGGAGATTAACATGCTAAATAAAATAAACCAATCACAATAAACTAAGTCCCATTCATTGTTCTCTTTGATATGTTGATGTTAATACATAGTAAGCAGGGGAGGGAAGAATAGAAGTTCATTGGATTAGACAAATGGAATGAAGGGAAGGGAAAGGAATGGGGAAAATAAGAAGTTGCTAAGTCAAGGATTTTCCAAAATCATTTCTGATAGCCTTGGAGTTCTACATATTTGTTTGTAGTAAAGTTACTGGCAAGAAAAATTACATTATCTCTGCCTTTTGTAGGAATGTTGATGTGAAAGTCAATCATAAAATCAAAGACAGTTGAGAGATGAGTCTTCAAAATCAGAATTTTATGTGGGAATAAAGGATAGGGTTGTAGCTCAGGACACTGATGCACAGGCTTGGGTGAACTCTGGTAAGTTTGAAGAACACAGGAAAGATTCAAAGGTTTATTAGGAAGGGGAATGTGCACACACCTTTCATGGAGCTGTCAAGTAATGTAGCATGTGTTCAGCAGCTACTTGTGTAGCCAGTCTTAAGGTCATGGTTGGCAGTTCCATCAATAG
>NW_027632880.1:587964-617852 GCF_902686455.1 Sciurus vulgaris | reverse complement strand
ACATCCTCCCTAAGCAGCGGTAAAGGATATGTTTCTGGGTCCTGGGCCAGGACAGGGAGGACATTGTGGGAAGCCTCAGCTCAGGTGTTCCTTACAGCTTCTGGAGTCCCAGTGGAAAGGATGCTGCCTGGGATGCTGACAGGGGAAACAGCTTTGGAGATGTGGAGGAGGCCTGGGACTTTCTCACTGTCACAGTTCCTGAAACACACCCTGTTTGTCTCCAAATGTCCCTCCCACTAACTCTGGGCCTTAGAGCCACCCTATCTGTCCATTCTTCCCTCTGTCCTTTCATTGTGTCACCACTAGACATTGCACCTGGGGTTTGGTGTAGGAAGATGTGTGTGTATGTGTGTGTGTGTGTGTGTGTGTGTGTGTGTGTGTGTGTATGAGAGAGAGAAAGAGAGAGAGAGAGAGAGAGACAGAGAGAGAGAGAGAGAGAGAGAGAGAGAGAGAGAAGCATTCTATGGTCTTGCCTCCTCCTAGGTGTGTGGAACTGGGGACCGTTTCCTTGCTGCTTCTATTCATGACCACTGCTTTGGCATTTTGCCTTCCTCATTCCCTCCATCTTTTTGTCCCTCCTGTTCTATACACCCTACTTCTTTCCAATTAAATGTGTGCTTATATGAAAAGAAAAGCATTTGTTAAACAAGAGAGAGGGGAAATAAAAGTGAAAAGCAAAAGTACAGATCACATTTGCATGGATAGCTTCTTGGAATTTTCTGTGTATCTACAAACATACAATGTTCTTAAATTTTGTCTGTATACAAATGGACTGTACTGTGTATACTGTCCAGAAACTGCTTTTGTCATTAAATCACTTGGATGTTTTCTCTCTGTAAGCACATATGCAATTAACATATTTTATAACTGCAGTACAGGGTTCCATTTAAGAAGTCTATAATGTAATCAATTTCATTTTGATGGCCCTTTAGGTTGTGACCAGCTGTTGTACAAGTGTGCTTCTACCAGCAATCTGTTAGGTACATTTATTTCTACATCTTTATATCACACGAGGTTGGCTATTGGGTCCTAGTTTTAGGGAGAGACTGTGAAGTTGTCCACTTCCTGGCCTTTGTGTCAAGGGCTCCCATGAGAGGTGGAGTAGGCTGGCAGGTGGGTATGGAAGAGGCAGAAGGGCTGGGTAGGGTCATGAGTAGGGTCTGTACTGTGCTCTGGTGATTCCCTGATCTCATGCAGCATCCTAGAGAAAGCAGAAAAGGGGACCTCAAGAAAAACACACAGATAGTGTCTCTCACCTCCCAAAGCTCTAGACTGACATGCTTGCCCTTGTCTCCTGTTGGGAAGGGTCTGTGATGACTTAGAAAACAGCACTGTGAAAGCATTTTGTCTCTCCAGGGGCCTTGTATTTGTATTATAATGACCTTTATATTCCCTCCTTCCCATATCCAGGCACATTGTGGGCTTCTTCCTGATTGTCATTCAGCTAGGATGTCTGCTGCATCTATTTCATGTTCATGGTTGACAACTTCAAACAGGTAGGTTTCTGGCAGGAGAGGAATTTCAGTTTAGGATTGTTTTCAAGCCAGTTTTGGTCAACAAAAGCATTAAGGTTTTAACACTTTGTGTACAGTGCCTATTGTTTGATTCTCATCTGAAGACCTAGGGTAGAGAAAACTTCAAGATGTCTTGTCTGCTCTTCTGTCTTAGATCAAAGCAGCTCAGACAATTGGATTGCTAACAGCAGAAACCAGGAAGGATTCCATGGAGAGCTTGCCAGCTGCAGGTTGCTCTAAGGCTTCATTCACACACTGAGCCTTAGTCAGGAGCCTCTTCCAGCAGGACAAGCCACCAGCTTTGTGATTGGAGGCCTATTTCTTTCTTTTTCTTCCCCTCTTCTTGGTCATTGAAGTGGCCAGGTGGGGCCACCAACAACTGCCATGACAATGAGACAGTGATTCTGACGCCAACCATGGACTTCAAACTCTACATGCTCACCTTCCTGCCCTTCTTGCTGCTGCTGGTCTTCATCAGGAAACTCCATGTCCTGTCCGTCATCTCCCTGTTGGCCAACATCAGCATGCTAGTCAGCCTGGTCATGATCTACCAGTTCATTGTTCAGGTGTGAGCCCAGGCCCTCCCCATCCTCTTAGAGGAGTGTAAAAAAACCAGTAAGCAGAACCTAAATAGTTACATGTTATTTATGTGCAGTATATTTAGCAGTTTTTAACTTCAACCACTATTGACATTTTGGGCTGGATAAATTTTATTTTGGGATTGATTTTCATGTATATTACAGGATATTTAGCTGCATCTTTGATCTCTACCCCCCTGAAGGTGCTAGAAGCATCTCCTGCAGCAGTAAAAATAAAAAAATGTTCTAGATGTTTCCAAGCACGCCAGGGGCAAAATCATCCCCCATCAAACATCACTGATTTGAACTTTTTCAATTAGATTGTTAATGCATGATTATCATACACAATTGGAAATAGTGAAAAACATACCAAGGTCTGACTAAAATCAGTTTTTAAAATCTGTACTTAAAGTAATTTCTTCCTAATCTATTTACTGTCAAAATTATAAAGTTGCTAACTGTTCATGCCAGTAGCTTACCCAAAGTGAGCAGGTCAGTGGGATACTTGAAGAGCACGGAATCATAGGTGGGTAGAAGATCAGGTGCACAAAACATGACTTACACTTGAAGATTGAAAAAAAAAAGAGTCAAAAAGGAAAAAGTAAAAGTAGGTAAATAAAAAAAACTAAATATGTTTAAATTTCCCAATTAACTCACATCACTTCTTGTTGATTAAAATGTGGACAATGCTAATGCCTCCTCGGTACCACACCCACCTGTGTCTCCTCTCAGGGATGCCCTCTGTGTGAGTGCTCTGTCTCATTCCTGTGAATGCATTTACACAGTATGTAAGTGTGTAGGTAATAGATAAGATATGCTTTGTTTATATTTTTTAAAATAATTTTTAATAATTATTGGTAGTGTTGATCTAGCTAGCTATTTTCTCCCTTGATATTCCTTAGAGAGCTCTCCAGGCTGATTCATCTGCTCTGCTTCATTGTTTCTCACTGCTGCCTAGAATCACAGAGAACAGGTGGCCACCATTTACTTAACCAGTACCCCGTAGTGGACCATTAGGTCATTTTTAATCTTGTAGTCTATTTCAGCATTAAACAAGTGAATATTAATTTTATGGACATTGGAAATGATTCTATAAGATATTTAGAGTTGCAAATAAGAAGGAACTTGCAGTTCTTTTTCTTATGGCACTGGGGATTAAACTCAGGGTTGTATATCCACTAAGCTACATTTCAGCATGTTTTATTTTTTATTTTGAGACAGGACCTCAGTGAGATGCTCAGGTTGACCTTAAACTTAATCCTCCTGCCTCATACCCCCACGTCGCTGGGATTACAGGGGTGCACCACATGCCCAGGAAGCATTCAATCTTGAATTTCTATGTTGCCAAGTTGATTCTTCCAAAGGTTATTGATTGATTTCCTGCAGACTCTCATCCATGTGTCCATGGCACACAAACATCACATTTTTCCACAGTAACCCCGCTACCTACCGATATGGTTTCTAGGAAACCAATAGTCCCAGTACTAAGAAAATGACATGATGATTAACTTATGGTCAGTAAGCAATATACTAGTTTTCTCTTATTGTAAATCAGCTGGGAGGCAGATATTGATTCTTCTGCAGGAATATCCTTATTAAAACATAAAGAGTTCTTGTCTTGTTTTCTATGGTAAGTGACCATTTCCATGATCAAATGAGTGTAAATTTCATTTATTAATAATTTTACATAGTAATTATAGCTCTCAGCTGTGTACATAGGACATTTCAGTGAACGTTAATGACTAAGTGAGTGAGGCTACCTCCTGTGGCCATGCACACATGCCACACTGATTTTTATGCCACTGTAGCTACACACTCGTGGTTGCCATGAACAGAGGGCCAGTGAGAATTCAGATCTCTGAACATTTCTGCCCCTGATGACTGCTGGTGTCCACCCTGAGCATTGTGCATAGTATAACCTGCTCTTTAAGCTTAGGCAATTCCCTTCCAATTTCCTGAGAGCTGTTTTGCATCTGTCTGGGCTGTGGTCACAGGGTTTCTTCAATGTTTCCCTGATTTATTGGAGCTGCTTTCATCTTCATTAAAAGGAAAAACCCAATGAGAATATTCATCACATCATTTATTTCTCCAATTGTCTTCAGAAAACTTCTAATCAAATAAAATGCAATTTTTTCAAGAAAAGTACCTGGACAAATTACTATGCCTGTGACAGACACACAGTGCCTTTGTGTGGGTGGCCTGCATCCAAAGTCACATAGACAATACCTGGATCTTGTGAATCTTCTCTTGACTCTCAAACTGGCCCTCAGGAAGATTTCAGGTAGTGTAGAGAAAAACAAAACACCACTTTGTTCTTCCTTTCCTCCTTCAATTTTCTTCCTTTATTCCCCTCTCTGCCACTAACTGGAAATCCATGTCTCTCTTTTGAGATGACAATTTCTGGTTATCTTAGGCCCCTAGAGCATGCTAACACTTACCTCTGAACTTCTTAGCAGGCTGAAGGACGAGCATGCTTTCAGATACATTCTCTTTTACCTTTACTTCATAGTGAAACTCGGGAAGGTCATTCAAATCATGTAACTTTCTCTCTGAAGCTCAACTCTCAAAGAGTCAGTAGATGATTACTAGGAATTAAATCTTTACCTTCAAACACAACCATAAAATGGAAAGAGGCTATCTGTTCACCAGTATAGCATTGCAGTGCTCAGGACAGCATCAGGGTTGCTATGAGACCAGTAATCACCAAGGCCTCAGCAGTGCATGATGACCTACTGATGACATCACACAGTCCAGGCAGTGTTCAGGGTGCTTCAGGATTGCTAAAGCCCATCACCTAAGGTGGTAACTTTTATACAATAGAAATTCTATCATTCATGTAAGCTTTCATACAAGGCCTTTGATACCAATGTTAGAGAGATGATATGGATTACTTAAAGGATATTCTTCTGTGTGTCTAGGGACACTGCATTCTTCAGTCTCCACGGTGGTGAGAATATGGCAATACCAAGGAGGGTCTAGCTGAGAACCATGTTTTGTCTACTAGAAAAAGTAAAGGTTTTAGCCAGGTGTGGTGGCACCTGCCTATAATCCCAGAGACTCTGGAGGCTGAGGCAGGAAGATCTCAAGTTCAAACCAGCCTCAGCAAAAAGTCAGATGCTAAGCAACTCAGTGAGACCCTATCTCTAAATAAAATATAAAATAGGGCTGGGGATGTGGCTCAGTGGTCAAACGCCCCTGAGTTCACTACCTAGAACCAAAAAAAAAAAAAATAGAAAAAAGAAAGAAAGAAAGAAAGAGAAAGAAAGAAAGAAAGAAAGAAAGAAAAGAAAGAAAGAAAGAAAGAAAGAAAGAAAGAAAGAAAGAAAGAAAGGAAGAAAGAAAGAAAAGAAAATATAAAGGCTTATCTCATTAGGACTTTTTACACTGTGTAAACAGGATGTCCTCCTTCACCCCTTTATTCAACATATTTCTTGAAACTCAAGGCGGACCAGTTAGACAAAAGAAAGTAATTAAAAGGATATGAATTGGAGAAGAGCTCAAAGTATTCCAATTTGCTGATGATGTTATTCTAAATTTAGAAAACCCTCCCCCCAAAAAAACTCCAGAAAATTCACAAATTTGGCAAAGTAGCAGGATATAAAATTGACACCCATAAATCAGATGTGTTCCTATACACCCATAATGAACCAGTCAAAAAAGAAATTAGAAAAACTATCCCATTCACAATAACCTCCAGAAAACAACAACAACAACAAAAAAACCTATTTGTGAATTATTTAACAAAGATGAGAAATATCTCTACAATTCACTACTATAGAACCCTAATGAATGAAATTGAAGAAGACTTTAGAAGATGGAAAGATCTCCCATGTTCTTGGATAAGAAGATTTAATATTATCAATATGGTCATACCAGTAAAAATTCCATGCAGATTTAATGTAATTTCTATTAAATTTCCACTGATGATCTTCATAGGAATAGAATTATGAAGTTCATTTGGAAAAATAATAGACCCAACACAGCCAAAGCAATCCTTAGCAAGAAAAGCAAAGCAGAAGGTATCAGAGTACTAGAACTTAAAGTATACTACAGAGGTATAGTAACAAAAACAGCATGGTATTGGCATTAAAGCAAACATGAAGCTCAATAGGACAGAATGGAAGACACAGGCAAACCCTAATAAATATAGGTATCTCATACTAGACAAAAGTGTCATAAATATATCTTGAAGGAAAGATAGCCTTTCAACAAATGGTGCCTGGAAAATTGGAAATCCATTGTAGCCAATCGAAATAAAACCCCAATCCATCATACTGCACAAAACTCAACTCAAAGTGGATCAAGGACCTAGGCAATAGATTAGAGACCTTGTGCTTACTAGAAGAAAATGGAGGCCCATCTTTCCATCTTTTGCATGTTCATTTTATGACCAAATTTCTCATCAAGACTCATTAAGTGCAAGAAATAAAACCAAGAATTAATAAATGGTATGGTACCACACTAAAAAGCTCTTCACAGCAAAGGACACAATCAATAACATGAAGAGAGAATGGGAGAATCTTTGCCACCTCTATCTCAGATAGAGAATTAATCTCCAGCATATAAAGAACTCAAAAAACTCAACACCAAAAAGCAAATAATTAAATCCATAAATCAGCAAAAGGGCAGAAAAAGAAATATGAATCATCAACAAATATATGAAGTGTTCCACTTCTCTAGCAATTAGAAAAATGCAAATTCAGTCTACACTGAGATTCCATCACACTCCATCAGAATGGCAAATATAAAAAATAGATGTAACAAATGTTGGTGAGGATGTAGGGAAAAATGTACACTCATATCTTGATGCTGGGACTGAAAATTGGTGAAACCACTACAGAAAGCAGTATGAAGATTCCTCAGAAAATTTGGAATGGACCCAATTTTCCCAGCTGTCCTACTTTTTGGTATATACATAAAGGACTTAAAATCAGCATACTACAGAGACATGGCCACATCAATGTTTATAGCAGCTCAATTCACAATAGTTAAGCTATGGAACCAACCTAGGTGTGTAGGTAGGGGACATTTCTCAAGCTTATCTGACAGCAATCACTGACACCATGGTCTAAGTAAGCCAAACAGTCTGGACAGAAAACTGATGAAATGGTAAAGACTAGCCATGGAATGAAGGTTTTTATGGCTACTGAGGCTGAGTTAGAAGCTGAGGGAAGGCCTCAATTATCAAGCATCCCAGCAAACTGTGATGTGAGTTCAACGATGCTGCCTTGGCTCATGCTGTGTGCAGGAGCTTACCATCCCCCAGTACTTTGTCTCAGACTTGTTGCTGGGCAGAAGTACTTAGGCAGAGTTGGTTTGTTTACATTATCTCAATGTATAGTTCACCTATAAACTGATTCTGTTATGCTTTAACAAGCAAGTTAACCTGATTGGATAATGTGTTTATATATGCCTTGTACAATCCTAAGTAAAATTAGATCTGTGCCTTCAGTGCCTGGTCTCTGATGTCTGAGTGCACTAGGTAGGCATCAGATGTCCTCACCCTCAGCAGACTCTCATCTCCAAACATCTACAAGGTGCCCTTCAACAGATAAATGGATACAGAACAATGGTACATCTACACAATGGAATATTACTCAGCCATAGAGAATGAAATTGTGGCATTTGCTGCTGAATGGATGGAACTTGAGACATTCACACTAAGTGAAATAAGACAATCCCAAAAAATCAAAGGCTGAATGTTGTCTCTGATATGCAGGCTCTCATGCACAATAAGGGTGGGGAGGGTCAAATAGAAGTATATTAGATTAGACAAAAGGAAAAAGAAGGGGGATGTGGGGAATGGTAATACAAAATGCAGTAGAATGAATCCACCATAACTTTCCCATGTTCATAAATGATTACAATATCAGTGAAACTCCATACGCAACCATATGAATGGAATCCTAAGTAGAATAGGTTATGCTCCATGTATGTATAATATGTCAAAATACACTTTACTGCCATGTGTATCTCAAATGAACAATTAAGTAAGAATAAAAGAAAAAATAGAAATAGAAGTTAGATGTCAACTGAGGACTCTTTATGATCATATCCATTTCCCTCCACCCCAGAGTTAAACACTGTTTTCCATTTTATGTTAATTATTTGTTGGTATAGATTATAGCTTGTCACATATATGTGTGTGCCCAAATAATAATTATTAATATTTATATCATTACAGAATTAGTCAATCTACATTGTGACATTTTTCTTTAAAATGTCTGCTTTTATGTGATATTTTTATTATGTAATGTGTTCGGTCCTCCATGTTAATTCTTTAGTAATTTTCCTTTTTATGGAAAAAGTAGGTGTTTTTCTAGTTTTGGGGTATAACATATTGCTGCCTTGAGTATTACTATGGAAAACTTCTAGTTTACATTAGAAGATTATCTCTGGACTATGTGTTGCTGAGTCACAGTATGTGTGCCTCTTTAAATTAGTTATATAGAGCTGATTATTTGGAAATTAACTTAGAAAATTTCAAGGTGATTTGCAAAAAGGTTTTAGTGATTTTTTCATGAATTTATATTCATGAAGTAGAATTTATGAGATTCTGCTGCAATATGTTTTTGGACAGTAATTGGTCATCTAAAATTCCCATTTAGACTGGGCATGGTGACACATGCCTGTAATCCCAGAGGCATGTGAGGCTGAAGTAGGAGGATTACAAGTTCAAAATCAGCCTCAGCAACTTAGTGAAGCCCTCAGCAAATTAAACTGACCTTTGAAGTAGTCATTAGTTCTCCAATGACTATGAATAAAGGTAAGATTTATTTCTTAATTGGAATTTATGGGAGTACATAAACAAAACAGGGTATTTGGTTAGTACTCTATTGAATAATTGAAACTACAATGATTAAAGTAAGTTAAAAAGTCTGCATTATTTGCTGAAGGTGAAGAGTAGAAGCTTAAAACACAAGCTCCTGTGCTGGCACTTGCACAAACACATGGGCACACACACACACACACACACACACACACACACACACACACACACTAAAAAGGAAGAATGAAAGTTTGATTAAACAGAGGAGCCCTGTTATTGAAATTTCTACTTTCAGGATCATGGATCTGAGAACCATGTTGATATCTATGTTCCCAACATTGGGACTATTCCTTCAGAAAAATTAAGAGCCCATCAAATAATATCCATTTTCCCACAAAGGAGCTTTTCAACAGTAGAATACCAGCTTGAAAAAAGATATTTCTATGTCATATTTATTGTTTGTACTGTGTGGATATATCCCATATGTGTGTATGTATGTATGTATGAATATTTCTGCATCATGCATTTTTTTCTTTGGAAAGAACTCAGATCAATTTCATATGCATTTAAATTATGATTGAAATTTGTATAGAATTATATTTTAAATTTAACTGTGGCCTGAGTATCATATTTAAGTTCTCAGTGCCTAACTTTACAACCTAGGTTTAAGTTTTTTAAAACAAAAGTGACAGAAAATTTGGTTTCTGAGAAATTATGAAGAAAATTGCACATGTTGGAGCAACTGCATTTGGGGACAAAAATAATCAGTCAAGGAAATGGATAGAGTGTTTATAGAGAGTTTACTAAATGACAGGTTCTCTGGCAAGTATTTTTCATGAATTTTCTTATTTTGATAGTGTTTCAAATGGTATGTTATTCTAACTTCACATTTTCCTTATTTTAAGTGATTTCTTTTGGTCATCACAAATGCATAATGTACAGATTATTACAATTGTTCACTCACAGGTAGAGGTAAGTTTCAACAGGAGCAAACTGAAGACTCATCTGTGATTTGTAATAAAATCCTTTGTTGTGTAAAATCAAAACAGCAGTTCTGAGCTGAAGGACTGTAATCCCAGCCAGGATGAGGCAAGAGGATCACAATTTCAAAGCCAGCCTCAACAAATAAATGAGACCTTTAGAAATTTAGAAACACACTCTCTCTCTAAATAAAACACAAAAAGGACTGGATACGTGGCTCAATGTTTATAAGTGGCCCTGGGTATATTCCAAAAGTTTTTATTATGTTGCCACTGAGTTTTTGTTTGTTTTAAATATCTTTTAGATTTTGTCATTCATTTTAGGAACATTACTATCCCAAAATGTCTTAATTTTGATTTGATTCACTTTTCTTATAGTATTTTTATACTCTTTATAATCACAACTGCTTCAGGTTCCACCTAACATAGAGAACAAGATTGGATTTTTGACATCATGATTTTCCTAATTTATAGAAAGTTTTCCAAAAATCACATGGCGCTGCATCTATTTCATTGCTATACAAAAGTATATTTTGGTCTGTGCTACCAGGTGCTGCTGTCTTCCAATAGAGTTGAAGATCAACATACATTTTCCTTGTTCGAAAATTAAGAAAATCCTAAATCCTTCAAAACTTGAAATGGCTTTTGTACTCAGAAATTGCCGACATTCTGTCACTCACAGTTCATAACAGTGCGTAATTCTCAGGGCTTTGTTGGTAGGGTAGCATGGAGGCCATCTCTAGAAGGACCACTTCAGACATCCTGGAGATTTCATATGCTGTATGGACAAAGGTCAACTTTTATGACACGATATTTTACAAAGTAAAAGGTTCAAAATCTGTTATGTTTAATAAAAGTAAAATCCCTGAGCTTTGAGATTTAATCAAATAAATTAGAAGGACTTATTCTAGAAAAATTCTAGGAAGTGATCTTTAGTGTTTATCCTTAATGAAAGCATAATGAACAAAGATGAATCAATGAAACATTTTATCAATCATTTGAAAACATTCTAAAAGAACACTTTTAAAATACTGTTTAAATCATGTCAGCATTCAATTACATAAATGCAATTAATATTAAATAAGCATTTTTGAAATCTCATATTTTTTTGAAAAATTTTAATAAAGACTGCCTCAAAATTTTAGAATATTGAAGTTATTTCCTGTTGTTCATTATTTTAGATGAAATTGTTCAGATTTTTTCATTATCTGGCTCTAAATTTCATTGTGCCAAAAATTTTCCTATCCTTGATTTTGTTCCTAGATTAGGGTGGGCTCAAAAGTGGATTAATTGGATCTGTTCAGCAATATTCTTTGTCATTCTATAAAGTTTTTTCAGTAAAGCTTGCCGAAAGGTCTATTACTTATTTTGGGCCTTGTTCACAATCTGAATATGTTTACATAAAAATGTTGTTTCTAATTGCACAGCAAATGTTTTAGCATTTAACATCTTGAAAATTTATCTTCATTTAGAAATTATTATGCAGTTATAACATCAAATAGTACAAGCAATCTTGAATTACCAATGATTCCTCATCCACTCATTTCTAGGCCGAACCCAAATCCCTCAAGTGGAAACCTCTGCAGACATCACTAGCTATTTCTTTTTGAGTTTAACAAAAAGATTCCAGGTTAATGTGCTTGTGCTGCTCTCTTTAAATCACCTGTAAACAGTAACTTCAGTCTCCTGTTCTGAGAGAAGATTCTGTTGTCTCTTACCTCCCCAAATCTCCCTCCTTAATGCCCTAAATAGATTTTTGTTGTTTTGATTTGAGACTGGTTTAAAACCATTTTCAGTGTGTACATTATTTGTGACTTAATACATTTCCATGTCCTCATTTCCCTTTAATCTCCATCAGATCTACCATTAACCTATCCTGTTATTTGCCATATACCACTTTTTCCCAAGCAAGAATCTGTTAGTATTTTGATGTGAGGTGATCCGAAAAGTTCATGTGTGAGACAATGCAAGAAGGTTTAGAGAAATTATTGGATTATGACAGCCTTAATACAATCAGTGAGTTAATACTCCTGATGGGATTGACTAAAAGGAAACTGAAGGTGACTGGAATAGGTGGCATTGGGGGAGTGTCTTTGGGGTATATATTTTGTTTCAGGTGAATGGAGTCTGTCTTTGCTTCCTGATCATCATGTGAGATGATTCCCTCTGCCACGTTCTTCCACCATGATGTTCTGCCTCAAATTAAGGCCCAAGGAGTGAAGCCAGACTGTTTATGGACTTCAGACCTCGGAAACTGTGAGTCCTCAAATGAACTTTTCCTCCTCTAAAACCATTCATTTTAGGTCTATTAGTTGAAGCAGTGAAAAATGCTAACCAAAATAAATAAATAAATAAAGTCAAACACATCCTACGGAGTCACTGATTTCTGTCCAGAGTTACCACTTTCTGTCCCAGTATATGATGTGTGCACCTCTCTTGAATCAAATTCCATATAGCCTGGATACTGGAACTTCTTCTTTTTTGTGTCTGTGTGATGCCAGGGATTGAATCCAGGACCTTGCAAATACTTGATAAGCTCTTCATTAAAGGTATAATAAAGATACAAACTGAATGTTTTTTCTACAGAATCAACATTTGACTGTGAAATGCTGTATTTGAAAAGAATGTCAGAGTTTTGAAGTGTTCTATCATCTTATTATTGTACTGAGAGATATATTTAAACAAATATATTCCTTGTTTTATTTTCTTTTTATGACAGATATGTTAGCTTTCCTGTAGCTGCAATTTACTAAAATTTTACTAGAATTAGAAAGTGTATACACGATTTCACTCACAGTGATTAGGATGTTGTAGCCCATTCCATCTAGAGAAAGCCTTCCCTTGTATTTCATTAGTTTTTTTCATGTTTTTTTTTTTTTTTCAAAATAAAATTTGAAAATTCTGGAGTTAATGATAAAAAAAGCAATTAGAAATCAAGAAAGAATTCTTGGTAAGTAGATATGTGAGGATGGAATGCACAATTAATCAAAAGAGATGGTAGGAGGAATTTAGAGAAATTGCCTGTAGAAGTACCAGAGAAGCTGGGTGCCTCTGGTGCAGGCCTGTGATCCCAGGACTCAGAAGGCTGAGGCAGGAGGATTGCAAGTTTGAGTACAGCCTCAGCCACTTGGCATGACACTGTCTCAAAAATTAAGAGATAAAAAGGACTGGGTTCTTTATAGATTCTGGAGATTAGTGCTCTATCTGAAGTATGATTGGCAAAGATATTCTCCCACTCTGTAGGCTCTTTCTTCGCATTGCTGATAGTTTCCTTTGCTGAGAGAAAGCTTTTTAGTTTGAATCTATCCCAGTGGTTGATTCTAGCTTTTATTTCTTGTGCTATGGGAGTCCTGTTAAGGAAGTCTGGTCCTAGACTAACAAGGTGAAGATTTGGACCTACTTTTTCTTCTATAATCTGCAGGGTCTCTGGTCTGATTCCGAGGTCCTTAATCCATTTTGAGTTTACTTTTGTGCATGGTGAGAGATATGGGTTTAGTTTCATTCTGTTGCATATGGATTTCCAATTCTCCCAGCACCATTTGTTGAAGAGGCTATCTTTTCTCCATTGCATATTTTTGGCCCCTTTGTCTAGTATGAGAAAATTGTATTTATTTGGGTTTGTGTCCATGTCCTCTATTCTGTACCATTGATCTACCTTTCTATTTGGTACCAATACCATGCCGTTTTTGTTACTATTGCTTTGTAGTAGAGTTGAAGATCTGGTATTGCAATACCCCCTGTTTCACTCTTCCTGCTAAGGATTGCTTTAGCTATTCTGGGTTTCTTATTCTTCCAGATGAATTTCATAATTGCTTGCTCTATTTCTGTAAGGTACACAATTGGGATTTTAATTGGAATTGCATTGAATTTGTATAGCACTTTAGGTAGTATGGCCATTTTGACAATATTAATTCTTCCTATCCAAGAACATGGAAGATCTTTCCATCTTCTAAGGTGTTCTTTAATTTCTTTCTTTAGTGTTGTATAGTTCTCATTGTAGAGGTCTTTCACCTCTTTTGTGAGATTGATTCCCAAGTATTTTATTTTTTTCGAGGCTATTGTGAATGGGGTAGTTTTCCTAATTTCTCTTTCTGAAGATTCATCACTTATGTATAAAAATGCATTGGATTTATGGGCATTGATCTTGTAACCTACTACTTTACTGAAATCACTTATGAGTTCTAAGAGTTTTCTGGTGGAATTTCCAGGTTCCTCTAAATATATAATCATGTCATCAGCGAACAGGGATAGTTTGAGTTCTTCTTTTCCAATTCGTATCCCTTTAATTTCTTTGGTTTGTCTAATTGCTCTGGCCAGAGTCTCAAGAACGATGTTGAATAGAAGTGGTGAAAGAGGGCATCCCTGCCTTGTTCCAGTTTTTAGGGGGAATGCTTTCAGTTTTTCACCATTTAGAATGATATTAGCCATGGGCTTAGCATAAATGGCCTTTACAATGTTAAGGAATGTTCCCACTATCCCTATTTTTTCTAGTGTTTTGAGCATGAAGGGGTGCTGTATTTTATCAAATGCTTTTTCTGCATCTACTGAAATAATCATGTGATTCTTGACTTTAAGTCTATTAATATGGTGAATTACGTTTATTGATTTCCTGATGTTGAACCAACCTTGCATCCCTGGGATGAAACCCACTTGATCATGGTGCACTATCTTTTTAATATGTTTTTGTATGCGATTTGCTAAAATTTTGTTGAGAATTTTTGCGTCGATGTTCATTAAGGATATTGGTCTGAAATTTTCTTTCCTTGATGAGTCTCTGTCTGGTTTAGGTATCAGTGTGATATTGGCTTCATAGAATGAGTTTGGGAGGGTTCCCCCCTCTTCTATTTTATGGAATACTTTGAGAAGTATTGGAATGAGCTCTTCCTTAAAGGTTTTGTAGAACTCGGCTGAGAACCCATCTGGTCCCGGACTTTTCTTTGTTGGTAGGCTTTTGATGACTTCTTTAATTTCAGTACTTGAAATTGGTCTATTTAAATTGTTTATGTCCTCCTCATTCAGTTTAGGCAATTCATATGTCTCTAGAAACCTGTTGATGTCTTCGAAATTTTCTATGTAAATTTATGATTACACAAATGGTATGCCTTTACGCCATGTACAAACAGAGAAACAACATGTATCCCATTTGTTTACAATAAAAAAAAAAAAAAAAAAAAAAAAAAAAGAAATGGTTGTCCACCTTAGGCAGGGAAGAACCTTGAGAGTTACCAGATTTTTATTTGTAATGGCCTGCTTCTTGATTATGGCAGTGGGTTCATGGGTATTGATTTTAATATTATGTTTTGTAACAAATATATATTCTCTTTTATGCATTAAATACTACATAACTGGAAAAAAAAAAAAAAAAAAGGACTGGGAATGTAGGTCAGTGTTAAAGCATCCCTGATGCCCTGATGTCCAATCCTGGGTACCAAAACAAAACAACAAAAACAAAGCCAGAAGTGCCATATAGTATAATTTGGATCATACTTGTTGGACAGTTGAATACTTTCAATTACTAAGAACTCTTTCTCACTTTCTAATTACTTTTTAGGGTGTCATTAAAATTATTATTTCACCATCATTGGTCTTCTCTTTACATAAACAAACTGTGACTTAATGAATTTTATTTATTTTAAACTTCTCTCTCTAATCCTTACCTTTACCATGAACTCAGAAAAAATCATAATTGTCATTAAAATGCCTCATAAGTATTTTAGAACTCTTTCATGCCAAAAAGAAAAAAGTGCTGACTATTCCTAGCACAACTCTTTTCCCTCAAATGTTTTCCATTTGAATGGGGCATCATCTCACCTATTGCAGTATTAAAATCTAAAACTTATCCTATTTTTATTATTTTCTTCAAGACTTATGTCCCCATTTGTCACTTGTTGGTGGCTCTATTTTCAAGTGTTCCTATGGAATTTGCCTCCCACATACTCCTCTTCCCCAGGTTGTCCAAGTTTCTTCATCCTCTCTCTAGGTAGGGGCTCCTGAGCGACTCTGTAGCATTTTAAACATTATCCATTTTTCTTCAACCACGTGCCTACTCCTGCCCCCCATTGTGCCCAAGATTTCATCTTTTTAATTTCTGCAGAAAATAAATATCTGATTTTCTATTGGTTTGAATGACAGGCAGCAAACCGTGCCTGGTGACTCATAGCAGGGATCATTCATGTGATGTCATGGGTTCAAATCCTGATTCATCATTCAGTGTCTGGAAATCCTGAACCAATTTGTTATACTCCTAGTGTTTCTTCATTTTGGGATAAAAGTTAGTACTTAGTTAATTGATTTTCTTTGAAAATTAAGCCAATTTGCTTAAGCAACATCTAGAACAAGATATAGTCAACAAAATTTACTCTGGCAGTATGTAGCTGTCTGCCTGTAGTTGCCATGGAAAGAAAAGTTGTTTCTTCTATGCATGGAGTTTCTGTCTTCCTGTTCCCAGTTCTCTTCCTCCACCAAACTCCATAATATTCAGGGTCATCATTCCTGAACTTATTCAGGCTCTTTTCCTCCTCTGCAAAATGTTGCATTTCTAATTCCTCCAGCTCCAAGAACTTCTCATCCTGCCAACGTGTACTGAATTGTCTCTCTTAGTTTGTATGTCTATTACTTGAAGCTTCTTGTTTCCTATCTCCTTCATTTACCCCCAATAACCTAAAAAAGTCTTAATGATTAAAGCCTATATGCTCAATCTGATATAATTCTGAAAGTATTGGTCTCATAAGCATTTGCTATATTTCTTAATTTTTCTAATTATGTGTCAAATTTTTCCTCATTGGTTTAATTTGCACTTCTTACATACCTAGAAGTTTGAATGTCATGTAATGTGTATGAACATGAATATGAAGAAGGAATGTGTATATTTGGTTTCATATATGTACATACACTTATATGACTTACTTGTTCATATGCTTTTCAGATTTCCTTTTAGGATCTTGACACTATGTGCATGAAAATATGGACCAACCCTCACATTTAAATTATCTTCCTGATCTTCTTATTCCCAAGTAAGCTATTCAGATTTGCAGAAAGAGATGTAAATGCCATCTATATAAAGTCACTTTAGCATATGTGGGCGATGCTAATCAGTAAAAGTTATGTTTTGCTCTTTGTCTTTTCAATCATCCATATGAACTACAAGAAAGTTAATGTTAACATTGTGGAATATCTCAGGATCCTGCTGGATTTACTCTTCTGTTCAGTGTTGTTCCATATATAGATAGCTTCACTCATCTTTCCTTCAATAAAATATTATTTTTATATGAATTTAGAATTATTTTAATCGTTATTAGGTAAATGAATCTAAAGCAATGTATTCAGTGTGATAATGATTTTGCTGGAACAAGGACAGTAAAACTTTAAGCCCAAGGAATAACTAATGCTATATATCACGGAGAGGACCTTATGATGCAGGTATTATATTTGTATTTGTAATTGGATGAAGATATTTTTTCATAATTCTTCTATTCTGTTAATCCCTTGGAGAAGTTTGGACCACAGATTTGAATTCAGACTGCCTCAGACATTCATGAATGTTAGCACAGAATAAAATTTAATGTTCTCTGTGCTTCAGGTTCTTTATCTATAAAATGAAAGTAAAAGCAGTATGTTCTTGTCACCTCACTATAGCTCATGTGCTACTTATTAATATTAAAATGAGCTAATCTTTATAAAGACCTTCAAAGAGTTAGTACAAAGTGAACACTGTATTAAATAACAATTATTATCATTGTGTATTACTCTTTTAAAATTTAAAAGTATCTAATTCTGCCCTTCAAAAATATTTTCCAACTATAGTTAGATTTCAAAGTCTAAATATTTCATTTATATGTGAAATAACTTCTAGTGCGACTTGTTCTCTCTTTTCTCCTTCTCCTCTAAGTGTTACTTATCAGATGAATGGAATGTCTTTAAATGTGCCTTAAGTCATTTGATACAAGAGCAAATCATAGAAAGATGCTAAGTAATTGGACTAAATGGTCAGAGATCTTTTTCCTTGTAAAATGGTTTTTTCAGTAAATACAAGTGCTTAATAATGGAACTATCAGCCATGATTAATAGCAAATGATGTTTAACTAAACACAAGACAGATTTTGTATTTTCAAAATAACTGATGAAGGCAGTGATTAAATTATATTGTAAATACCATGTACCCTGCTCTAGAGTATGACACTCATGGAATAACCTACATGTCACAGATAATGAAAACTGACAATTCATCTTTTTTTGCAGTTCTGGGAGTAGAACCCAGGATGCTGCAGGTGCCAGACAAGTGCTCTTGAGCTCCACTCCTCCACACAGAACTGGACAGTTTTATGTTTGTTCAGCATATACTTTTAATTCAACATTAGGGAAAATAATGATGGGTAAGACAAAAAGAGCCCTTCTGTAAGATAAGGAACTCAATAATCAGATACATTATTTTCAAAAAAATCAGGTAGAAATAAGTTTTACATAGGTTTTTTAAAATAAGATAACGTAACAACCACTTTGTACTGGGAAGGTTGAAGCTCTCTCATAAGAGAGGTCATTTAATTGATATCAGAATGATAACAATATCAGAGACTTGAGATTTCAAAGATTTCTCCTCGGAGTCAACTAGAGAGAAATTTCAAGACATTTACTTTGTGAAAAACATTTACTTTCCTTTAGGAAAATTAATTGGTAGAGTTATTAAGAGACAAATTACTGTTTTCTCTCAACTGCATTATTTTGAACTTTACCCTTGTAAATGAAATAGATCATTTTCTTCCTCAGAAGAAGTCCACAGAAGGCACTAACCTGCTTAAATTTGGTCTACGAATACACTGAGAACTTGATATTTCCCTGTCCCTCAGTAGATCATAAGGTAGCAAAACTAACAAACAAAACAAACAAACAAACAAACAAAAACCCTAAAAGAAGAAATAAGTAGGAAACAAGATTATCACCTAAGCAAATTAAAATTATGAGATCATTATAAAGTACTACTATAAACCTATGATAAAAATAAGGCTTAACTTTGTACTTAATATTATGAGTACAGTTGTAGATTTATAGTTGTTCTGAATACTTTTTTCTGCACGTTAGTGTTAAATTGTTTTCTTAAAATCTTTTTAAAATTTGTTCTCATTAGTTATATATAACAGCAGAATGCATTTTAACAAATGATATGTAAATGGAGATTAACTTCTTTTTGTAGTTGTAAATGATAGATTCACACCAGTCGTGTAGTCATATATGCACATAGGATATGTCCAATTCATTCTATTGTCCCTTACCCGTTCCCCTCCTTTTACTTCCCTCTGCCTAATTCCTCTTCCCTAGAAACTCCCCTCCACCATTGTGAATTAGCATTTGCTCTTCAGAGAAAATATTCCACCTTTGGTTTTGGGGATTTTTTTACTTCACTTAACATGACAGTCTCCAGTTCCACATATTTACCTGCAAATGTCATAATTCCATTCTTCTTTGTGCATATATACCACATATTTTTATTCATTCATCTGTTGAAGGACATCTAGGTTGGTACCATAGTTTAGCAATTGTGAGATGAGCTGTTATAAATATTGATGTGGCTGCATCACTGTAGTATGCTGATTTTAAGTCCTTTGGTTATAAACCTTGGAGTGGGATGACTGGGTCAAATGGTAGGTCCATTCCATGTTTTCTTAGGAATATCTATGCTGCTTTCCATAGTGATTGTAATGATGTGCAGTCCGACGAGCAGTGTAGGAATGGACCTTTTTCCCCACATCTTCGCCAATACTTATTATTGCTTGTATTCTTGATAACTGCCATTCTGACTGGAGTGAGATGAAATCTCATTGCAGATTTAATTTGCATTTTTCTAATTGATAGAGATGCTGAGCATTTGTTTATATATTTGTAGACCCTATTTATTTCTTTTTTGAGAAATATTTGTTTAATTCCTTTGGGTGTTGATTCCTTTCACTCACCATTGCATGTGAAAAATTCATCCATCCTGCATGTAACTCGTTTATTCCTTCTCTTTACTCTCCTGTACTACATGAATAAAAAATACCACATTAATCACACATAAATCTGCCTTTCAACTCATATATTTTTTGCTTATACACATTGATTTTCACATCTTTATATTCTTTGATTTTGTTTTCCTTAGAATTCAAAAAACACTAATTGCTCTGGTCTCAGATAATATTTTGTTAATTACAGTGAACAGATAAACCCCATAAAATAATCAACACAGACAGGTACAAACACCCCCACTGCACACACAGAAACACTCAAGTCCTTCATCACAGGACAAGAAATCAATGTGCATGGATATGTGCCAAACTAACAGAGAAAAAACTATGTTCATTCTCACCAAAACTGTACTCCCCCCGTGTTTCCATTTGTAAACACCTGATCCACCATTCATTAAACCAGGATCCAATTTTAACCAACCTGCTATGAACTTACTCATGCTAAGCTCATTCATTCACCACATACTGTTTGACTACAGTGTGTGTATAGCATTGATGCCGAATTCATGAGAGATCTTGATAATCATGGATAGTTAAATGCTGGCTTGCTTAGCATTGTGAACAGAAATTGTGACAAAAGATCATAAATACTTAACGTGTTCAAACACCAAATTATCCAAATGTTTGATTTAAAGTTGTGAATTTGTAGGATATGAAATGGAAAGATTGAAAGCTGGACTTCTGAGTTAGACCCAAGTGAAAATCATCACTCTGCCCCTCATATATGACATTTCCTCTTGCCTAATACTTGCACAACATCTGCAAAATGGGTATGTTGATAGTGTCCACCTCACAGAGTTGTAAGGACTTGAAATGGGATCTTGTATGCATGTACTCTGTGTTTACTATCTTTGTTCCTATGGGGGGGGGTGACAGGTATAATGGGCCAATCCTAGACTCTCCACACCCAGTTCAGCCTTTCAGTGGCCAGTGTGAGGAAGTCACCATTTCAACCCATTTCAGAGAGAGGTAAGCTGAGGGCTCTCAAGGCAGGCAGCTTGCCCACCTTCACACTATTAAGTGACCACCCATGACTTCCGTATAGACAATTGGCTTCAAATGCCGTGCTTCATCCACCACTTGGTACTAGGGAAAGAGCTGGGAAAGCCACGTTGTCATTTGAGGGGAAGTCACAAAGGCTGCAATCCCCTCATCCTTTCCACTCAAGCCCTGTTTACAAGATCTCTGGACAGAGCCAGGAACACAGCTGGGGGCAGACCTGTCCTACCTCTGGAAGTTCCTGTTGCCATGTTCAGAAGATGAACTGTTTTCATCTTCCTGCAAAATATAATTTCCCTGATGTGAGGGGTCCTATTGCTCGAGGTTTGCTGGGTTCTCTCTTCATTAGATGGGGCTGCCCATGGGCCACTGTGTGCTCTGGGCTGCACTCAACCCAAATGTTGACCAAGTTCATTGTGAGGGCCTCAATCAGCATCCCAGCTGGCCAGGCACCTGGGGCATTTCTTAGCTCCTGGGTTTCCACATCTGCAGTGATGTACCCTCCCTGAATGAATTTCCTGCGTGTATTGTGCATAACATCTGGCTTCATTGCAAGCACAGGCCACCGCGGGCCAGAAGCGTTTATCCAAAGGCCAGATGAGGCCACGGTTAGGATGGAGGCCTTCAGTACCAAGTACCAGAGTCAAATCTGGCTCTGCTCCTGGAATTCAGCAATGATGGGGTGGTCACTGCACAGGCGGGAAGCTCTGGAAAGGAGTGTTTGCTTATCAATAGCCCCTTGCCACCCAGCCCACAGGAAAGTCAGTGGGTGTGGGTTCAAGGAAGAGTCTCAAGATGATTTTGCACAAGGGAAAACTGAAGCCTGAGTGCGCACTGTGAGTCAGTGACAAAGCCCAGGCAGAGCAGTGTGCTGGGCCCCTGCCCTTACTTCTAGCATGCCACCTGCCTGCTGTCCACATGTAGGCTGGAGTTGGCACGAGCCATGGGTGACCCTCAGTCTTGTCTTCCTGCAGGTCACCATCCTCTCAGCCTGGCCCTAGCGTTCCTTGCCTGCATCATGTTCCTTGTGGTTTACAAAGCCTTCACTTATGACTACAGCTGCCTGGAGGGATTTGTCTATGAGGTAAGGGACTCTGGTGGGTGGTCTCTGGTCACTGTCAGCTGCACTTGGGGGTTGACCAGTGTCTTCAATTCATCAGTGTCCAAATCCTGGACCTGACTACCACTCTGCAGACAGTTTGAAACCCAGTGTGTGTCCAGCAAGGAATATCTGGGTATCCTGAGGCCTCAGCCTCAAGCAGGGGGTCAGTTCCTCTCCCCAGTTGGCCCTGTCCAGGTTCAGGAGGTGTCCAGCCATGAGCAGAGCTCGCCAGCACTGGCCCTTGTTTTTCCCTCTTGGCACAGTCTTCCTGGTGGAAGGGCAGGGTCGTTACCTCGCACAGAACTATGAAGACGGGCACTTCTGAAGTTTCCCGCCTGGTATCACAGTAGGCCCCTCCCCTGGCCCCTGCTCCTGCAAACCTTCCTTCAAGGAACTGAGCCACCTGAGTGACCTGGAAGAGCCTTCCTGCCCCTCTGAGCCTCAGATTTCTCACCTGAAACATGGGCTGTTGATGCCCATGAAGTGGCACTGGTAATGTCCCAAAGATCTTTGGGAGGTTTTAAGGATAGGATTCAGTTGGATCAGCTGGAGAAAGGCAGGCCAGATACTGGACTCTTGACACCTTATTTGCAGTAGAAACAGAATTGGATTTATAATGTTTACAATCACCTTTTACTAGGCATTCATTGCATCTCAGGCTCTTGGCTGCACATTTTCTTTCTTTTTTTTAATTTATTTTTATTGTAAACAAATGGGATACATGTTGTTTCAGTTTGTACATGGAGTAACAGCATACATTTGCATATTCATAAATTTACATAGAGCAATGATGTTTGATTCATTCCATTATTTTTTTCCTTCCCCCCACCCCTCTCACCTCTCTTTTCCCTCTATACAGTCCCTCCTTCCTCCATTCTTGTCCCATTAGACCACCCCCCATTATGTGTCATCATCCGCTTATCAGTGAGATCATTCCTCTTTTGGATTTTTGAGATTGGCTTACCTCACTTAACATGATATTCTCCAATTTCATCCATTTGCCTGCAAATGCCATAATTTTATTATTCTTTATAGCTGAGTAATATTCCATTGTATATATATATATATATATATACCACAGTTTCTTTATCCATTCATCAATTGAAGGGCATCTAGGTTGGTTCCATAGTCTGGCTATTGTGAATTGAGCAGCTATGAACATTAATGTGGTTGTATCTCTGTAGTGTGCTGATTTTAAGTCCTTTGGGAATAGGCCAAGGAGTGGGATAGCTGGGTCAAACGGTAGGTCCATTCCAAGTTTTCTAAGGAGTCTCCACACTGCTTTCTAGAGTGGCTGCACTAATTTGCAGTCCCACCAGCAATGTATGAGTGTACCTTTTTCCCCACATCCTCGCCAATACCTATTGTTGCTTGTTTTCTTGATAATCGCCATTCTAATTGGGGTGAGATGGAATCTTATTGCAGTTTTGATTTGCATTTCCCTTATTACTAAAGATGTTGAACATTTTTCCATATATCTGTTGATTGCTTGTACATCTTCTTCTGTGAAGTGTCTGTTCATTCCTTAGCCCATTTGTTGATTGGGTTATTTGTATTCTTGGTGTAGAGTTTTTTGAGTTCTTTATATATTCTGGAAATTAGTGCTCTATCTGAAGTATGAGTGGCAAAGATATTCTCCCACTTTGTAGGCTCTTTCTTCGCATTGCTGATAGTTTCCTTTGCTGAGAGAAAGCTATTTAGTTTGAATCTATCCCAGTTATTGATTCTTGCTTTTATTTCTTGTGCTATGGGAGTCCTGTTAAGGAAGTCTGATCCTAAGCCAACAAGGTGAAGATTTGGACCTACTTTTTCTTCTATAAAATGCAGGGTCTCTGGTCTGATTTCAAGGTCCTTGATCCATTGTGAGTTGAGTTTTGTGCAGGGTGACAGATAGGGGTTTAGTTTCATTCTGTTACATATGGATTTCCAGTTTTTTCCAGTACCATTTGTTGAAGAGGCTATCTTTTCTCCATTGCATATTTTTGGCACCTTTGTCTACTATTAGAAAATTGTATTTATTTGGGTTTGTGTCCGTGTCCTCTATTCTGTACCATTGATCTACCTATCTATTTTGGTGCCAATACCATGCTGTTTTTGTTACTATTGCTTTATAGTATAGATGAAGTTCTGGTATTGCGATACCCCCTGTTTCATTCTTCCTGCTAAGGATTGCTTTAGCTATTCTGGGTTTCTTATTCTTCCAGATGAATTTCATGATTGCTTGCTCTATTTCTGTGAGGTACGTCATTGGGATTTTAATTGGAATTGCATTGAATCTGTATAGCACTTTTGGTAGTATGGCCATTTTGACAATATTTATTCTGCCTATCCAAGAACATGGGAGATCTTTCCATCTTCTAAGGTCTTCCTTAATTTCTTTCTTCAGTGTTTTGTAGATTTCATTGTAGAGATCTTTTACCTCTTTGGTTAGATTGATACCCAAGTTTTTTTTTTTTTTTTTTTTTGAGGCTATTGCAAATGGAGTTGTTTTCCTCATTTCCCTTTCAGCTGTTTCATCGCTTGTGTATAAAAATGCTGTAGATTTATGCATGTTGATTTTATAGCCTGCTATTTTGCTGAATTCATTGATGAGGTCTAGAAGTTTTCTGGAGGAGGTTTTGGGATCCTCTAAATATAGAATCATGTCATCCGCAAGTAGTGACAGCTTAAGTTCCTCTTTTCCTATTCGTATCCCTTTAATTTCTTTAGTCTGCCTAATTGCTCTGGCTAGAGTTTCGAGGACAATGTTGAATAGAAGTGGTGAAAGAGGACATCCCTGTCTTGTTCCCGTTTTTAAAGGGAATGGTTTCAGTTTTTCTCCATTAAGAATGATGTTGGCCATGGGCTTAGCATAAATAGCCTTTACAATGTTCAGGCATGTTCCAACTATCCCTATGTTTTCTAGTGTTTTGAGCATGAAGGGGTGTTGTATATTGTCAAATGCTTTTTCTGCATCTATTGAAATAACCATATGATTCTTATCCTTAAGTCTGTTGACATGATGGATTACGTTTATTGATTTATGGATGTTAAACCATCCTTGCATTCCAGGAATGAACCCCACTTGATCGTGGTGCACAATTTTCTTAATATGTTTTTGGATACGGCTTGCCAATATTTTGTTAAGGATCTTAGCATCTATATTCATCAAGGATATTGGTCTAAAATTTTCTTTCCTTGATGTGTCTTTTCCTGGTTTGGGTATGAGGGTGATATTAGCTTCATAGAATGAGTTCGGTAGGGTACCCTCCTTTTCTATTTCCTGGAATACTTTGAGAAGTATTGGAATGAGTTCTTCTTTGAAGGTCTTGTAGAACTCGGCTGAGAATCCGTCTGGTCCTAGGCTTTTCTTGGATGGTAGATTTTTAATGGCTTCTATTTCATTGCTTGATATTGATCTGTTTAAATCGTGTATGTCCTCCTGGTTCAGTTTGGGAGGAACATATGTCTCTAGAAATTTGTCAATGTCTTCAGTAGTTTCTATTTTGTTGGAATACAGATTTTCAAAGTAGCTTCTCATTATGTTCTGTATCTCAGTGGTGTCTGTTGTGATATTTCCTTTTGCATCATGTATTTTAGTAATTTGAGTCTTCTCTCTCCATCTCTTTGTTAGTGTGGCTAAGGATTTATCTATTTTGTTTACTTTCTCAAAGAACCAACGTTTTGTTACGTCAATTTTTTGAATAGTTTCATTTGTTTCAATTTCATTGATTTCAGCTCTGATTTTAATGATTTCCTGTCTTCTACTACTTTTGCTTTTATTCTGTTCTTTTTCTAGTGCTTTGAGCTGTAATGTTAGGTCATTTAATTGCTGACTTTTCATTCTTTTCTGGAATTCGCTCCATGCAATGAATTTTCATCTTAGTACTGCTTTCATAGTGTCCCAGAGATTTTGATATGTTGTATCATCATTCTCATTGACCTCTAAGAATATTTTAATCTCCTCCCTGATGTTTTTTGTTACCCATGTTTCATTCAATAGCATATTATTTAGTCACCAAGTGTTGGAGTAATTTCCTTTTTTTACTTTGTCATTGATTTCTACTCTCAGTCCATTATGATCTGATAGAACACAAGGCAGTATCTCTATTATTTGCATTTTCTAAGGGCTGCTTTGTGGCATAACATATGGTCTATTTTTGAGAAGGTTCCATGTGCTGCTGAGAAGAAAGTGTATCCACTTGTTGATGGATGGAATATTCTATATATGTCTATTAAGTCTAAGTTATTGATTGTGTTATTGAGTTCTATGGTTTCTTTGGTTGCATTTTGTTTGGAAAATCTATCTAGTGGTGACAGCGGTGCGTTAAAGTCGCCTAGAATTATTGTGTTGTGGTCTATGTGATTCTTAAAATTGAGAAGGATTTGTTTGATGAATAGGGATGCACCATTGTTTGGGGCATAAATATTTACTATCATTATGTCTTCCTGATTTATGGTTCCCTTAAGCAGTATGAAATGTCCTTCTTTATCCCTTTTGACTACCTTTGGCTTGAAGTCCACTTTATCTGATATAAGGATGGAAACTCCCGCTTTTTTACTGGTTTGTATCTCTGTGCCTTCCTCAATCCCAATAATTCTTAAATTTGGTCTTCTCATGATTTCCCATAGTTCTTGGAGATTCTATTCATGATTTCTTACCATCTTCTCTGTTTGGGTGACTTTATTTTCAAGATTAAATATTTTTTCTTCATTGTGTGAGGTTCTGTCTTCCAAGTGGTCTAGTCTTTTGGTGATGCTTTCCATTGAGTTTTTTATTTGGTTTATTGTCTCCTTCATTTCAAGGATTTCCGTTTGGTTTTTTTTTTTTTTTTTGAGAATCTCTATCTCTTTGTTGAAATGATCTTTTGCTTCCTGCAGGTGCTCTTTCAGCTTATTGGTATTATCATTCATTGCCTGCATTTGCTCTCTTATCTCATCCTTTGCTTCGCGAATCATCTTAATCATGTATAATCTGAAGTCCTTTTCTGACATTTCTTCTACCATACTGTCATTGGATTCTATTACTATAGAATCTAGATTTGTTTGGATCATTTTCTTCCCTTGTTTTTTCATGTTGTTCTTGTATCTTCCCCTCTAGCAGTGCAGATCTGGGGTATTGCAGATTTCCCCCTATAGGCTTATAGTGGCCCTATACGTTTCCAAAACCCTTTCTTTAAAGGGAGAACAATATTAGCAGTGCCCAAACCAGACACTATGCAATCCTAGACCAAATAACCCCTATGGGGACAATAACATCATGTAGATAAGGGAGAAAGCGACTCTGAGGGAACAGGTAAACAGAAGGAAAAGAAAGGAAGAAATGTAAAGAAATAAAAACTTAATTATTTTTTTTAAAAAGGAAAAAAAAGAAAATCTACTGTATAATAGTCATATTGTAATGAAACCTCCCAGTGTTCAGTAGCCTGATATATGAGAGGTACCTGAGAATGAGCTTCATGCCTCCAGCAGGTTTTGCAGGATAGGATTTGCCCCACCTGAAGATCGGAGCTACGGCTTCCAGGATTATCCAAGATGGCAGCTCTGGCTTCCAAATGTGTTTGCAAATGGGGAGGTGCAGCTCAGGGGTGGACGTGGTCAGCTGGAGGTCCTGGAGGCAGGATGCAGTTGGTCAGGCGGGGGTCCTGGCGGTCGGGTGTGTTTGGTGTGGTTGTGGGATCCTGGAAGCCAGGTGCAATCAGTTGGTCTGGGTTCCAGGTGATAGGGCACCGTCAGTTGGTCCGGGGGTCCTGGCGGCAGGGAGCAGTCAGTCGATGTGAGTGCCCCAGAGGCAGGGAGTAATTGTTTGGGCTGAGGGATCCTGGAGATGGGGCTCAGTCATTCCAGCCAGGGGTCCTACAGGGCCTGGCTGTAGTCTCAAAATGGCGGCAGCCACGTGTAATCAAACCTGCAGGTACTGTGACAGTGAACTTCCAGGCAGCAGCAAGCAGCTGGTTCTCTCCTGGCAGTCCACAGTCAGTCTGCTGGCAGCTGCCCAGAGGTCCCGCAGGATCTCCTCTCTTAATTTCCAATCTTGTTTCTTGCCACAGTCTCTGCCTTAGAATTTGCCTTCTTGACCATGGCTGCCTTCTGACGACTCTGCCTGAGGGGCACCCGTTGGCATTCCACCTGAAGCACATTTCCATGGGCCTTCCATCTCGGCCTCTGATATTTCAGTCACAGCATGTCAACGTGTCATTGACTCCATTACGGCCCTCTTGACCCTCTCAAGACAAAGACACGTTCTCGGGAGAAGCACTCCGGCTCCCTCTGATGGCTCCGGAGGAAAAAAATTCACCTCCTGAATTTAACAACCTGGGACCAGCAATAAATAGCTCGTTAGCTGATGCTAGAGGTGACTGGTCCGTCAGATGTTATCCTGGCCACGTGATGCCCCCTCTCTGTTCCCCGTCTTCCTGCTCACTGGCTCTTCGCTCACACAGAGTGGGTGAATTACAGGGTCCAAGGCGAGCCAGGCACTGCCCCAAGGAGCTGCACCAGGCAGGGTAGGTAACCAAATCATGAGAAAACCAAATAATGAGAAAACAAGAACAGAACAGGACCTGGAACAGAGGGTGTGGCAGAGAGGGCAGTCTGAGCAGCAGAGACAGGCAGAGGTGACCCAGGATGGGACATTCCAGGGCATCCCAAGGACCCTCACAGGAGAGGAGCACAGGGTCCCAGAGGACCTTGGAGGAGCAGACTGGCTGTGACAGGAGGTGCAGCAGGGGACAGGGGCCAGCCCTAGGAAGCTTTGCAGGCCCATCCAGCCTCGTCCTGCCTGGGAGCAAGCTGGTCCCAGGGCTTTCAGCACAGCCCCACTTTGCCCGGCCTCCACTGCACCCTCCAGTCTTGTGTCGGTCACTCCCTGGCTCACTGCCCTTCTCAGTCCCAGCCCACTTTTGAGTGTCTGGCCTGCCTGGGTCTCCTCCTGGTGCCCCTGCTGGAGGGCCAGCGAGAAGGTCTCCTCAGCCTCCCAACCAGCCTGGCCCCTGTCCTGACCCTGCCCTGGAGCCCGGCTGGCTCAGGCTCATCCTCACCACCATGTCCCTGAGACCCTCCTGCTGGGAAGGCCTGAGCAGCCAGCAAGTGCCCTCCTTCTCTGTGCTGGGCACAGAAGATCCTGAACTGCAGTGTCACATTGCAGTAATACCACACACACACACACACACACAGCGGGTGGGACACAGGTAGATTCAAGTGCAACCTTGTCCAAAGCACACTGTGCCTTCTATCCCGTCTCTCAGTCCCGCCCACCAGCAACCATTCATGTACTCAAAGGCCCTTCACCTGGAAAGAAGCAGAACTCAGGTTGACAGACTGCACAGGCAGCCTGGGATTCCTCTTCAAGTTTTGAGGTGAGAGAGAGAGACTAGAGGAAGATCTCGCGGTGGACTCTGGAGTTGGCGATGCTGGCAGAGATGTTCTGAGACCGAAGTCCACAAGCCACAGCTCCATGGAAGAAGAACGGTGGTCAGGGAGGTGGCCTAGCAGGAGGGAGAATAGCAGGAGCTGGCTGCCTGGGCTTGCTGTCACCAGTGTCACCAGCAGCACAAACACAGGAAGTACCATCATTATATCCATTTTGCTGTTGGGAAAGCCAAGGTTCCCAGGTATGGAGCGAATTCAAAGGTCCACATTTAATGAGAGTGAAGTTCAGATGAGCCCGAGGGCCTTGACACCCCTTGTGCCCATACCTGGGCCTCCCCGTGAGCAGTGCAGAAAGCCGCACCACTTGGGCTGGCCTGCTGCAGCCTCGCCCACCTCCACTTCTCTCCAGCTAGTGACCAATGCTTCTGCCTCTGGAACAGCTGACTGAGTCCTGCTCACTGGCATCCTCCTGTTCCCTGTCCAAGGCCATGGCTGCACCCCTGGACACTACAGCCCCCTCTGTCCCTGGTCTCCAGCCCATGGCTTCCAGTCCACTCTGGTCTAACAGCAACGTGGTCATTCTGCCTTCTGGATGAATGAC